>NC_091129.1:145488614-145788614 GCF_040183065.1 Periplaneta americana | reverse complement strand
AGGTTATATCGGCGTCGTTGGATGTGCCGGAATTTTGTCCCGCAGGAGTTCTTTTACTGACGCGAGCCTGTCGCATTTAAGCATAGAAGGCCAGCGCTATATCAACTCGCCAACCAGGTCAACAGTCTTTAATATATTAAAATATGGTTATTCATGTTTACAATGGCGTCTATTTAGTTTCGATGACACTTCATATAGGATGTCTAGAATATTTTAAATGATGGATAACATGTACCTGCCACCCATTTTTCAGTCATCCGTATGACTAAAATGATAATGATATAGCAGTCATAGTTGGCAGTTTAATTGTTTTCATAATAACATTATTATATTAAGGGGACACTCAACTTAAAAATTGGAGATAAAGTGTCATAGAAATAAAAAATTAAATTTCTACACTAATTTACGTGACAGAACTAAATCAATACGCAGAATTCTTCCCCTATTCATTGAGAAGACACAGTCAAATGCACAAAGCCAAAAAATAAAAACTGATAATTAAAAGTGATATTTCAATTAATTATTGATTAAAAATTGAAATATTTTTTTTATTTTGAAAGCCTATTGGATCTAATGAGCTGAGATTTTGCATGTTGCTTTCCATGTGTATATTAAACTTTTTCTCCAAATTTGAAAAAGATTGGTCAAATAGGAAAAAGTTCCAAAATATAGTTGAGTGTCCCCTTAAAATCCCAAAAAAATTCATGACATCGCTGGCATATTCTTAAAATTTTGTATGGAATGACCCCCTTTTATATTGTACCGGTATGTTTTAATTTTCTTACAGGACCTATACGCAGCTACAAATCCACCCTACTCCGATGACAAGGATCGCCAGAGGGGTTACAATGAAGTTCTGGACACAAAACCATCTATAAACCACCTGTCATCCAACTCTTGGAGCAAGGAGTGTCCTCCATCTGCACTGCAAGCCATGGGCAACCGCCTGCTGGATTGGTTTTCTGTGGTCATGGCTGAAGCTAAGCGCCGGCGCACACACAACAAAGGAAAAGGTATTTCTTTTGTTCCCATTGCTTAAGCAGTGGTCATGGATGAATATATAATAGGATGCGAAACTTAGTGACTTTCCCGTAACACATACTAGAGGCGCTGTTGTAGAAATTGATCTTGTTGCCACCTGTTGGGAGGAGGGGCGTTATTACATCTAGCAGCGCACCAAGTAGCGAAAAGAGTAACTAATTACTCCATGCATTTAGCAGCGCACTCGGGAACCATTGGTCAGGCTAACGCACTTCATACAGACAGGATTCTTATCTCAACAACATACCGTTGCTACATTTTTAGATATAGAGCAGGCATTCGATACTATCTGGCATGATGGACTTCTGTATAAGTTACAAAAACTCTCAATCCCTGATGTATACATTCACCTAATAGCAAACTTTCTGGAAGGAAGAACATTTCAAGTTCGTTATCACAAACAAACTTCCACCTCCAAACCAATTCATGCAGGAGTACCTCAAGGTTCCATATTAAGTCCAATTCTATATTCAGCTTACGTTCAAGATATCCCTTCGCACTCAAAATGCCAACATGCTCTCTATGCAGATGATACAGTCATATATACGAAGCACTTTAACATTCAGTATGCCTGCAAACATATGCAAGAAGCTCTAGGTAAAATCACACAATGGTCAATGAGATGGCGGCTTAAAATAAATAACACCAAATCAGAGGTAGTCATATTCACAAGACGTTTCCCCCGTATAAACGAGCCACTTTATATCCAAAATCAAGCCGTCCTCTTTAGTTCATCAGCAAAATATATTGGAGTCCTCCTTGACAAGAGACTAACGTTCAGACACCATATTCATTCCGTGAGAAATAGAGCCTTTCAACGATTCATGTTCCTATATCCCATCTTCAAGAGCTCAATACCAATAAAAACCAAATTACAACTGTACATATCCGTCATCAGATCACTCATGTAACCATGTGAAGCATGGTCTCACGCCCACCCCCGCCATCTTCGAAGACTCGACGGTATCCAACGCGCAGTATGCAGAACCATCACTGGAGCAGATTACCACATCCGGAATACCCAACTGTACAGTGACCTCAACATCAGTTTATTTAGTGACTACGTTCGAACATTACGGAAAAATTATCTGGAAAAACTACATTCTCACATCAACCCTCTCATGCAAGAATTAACTCAGTGATCACCCTCCACCTGCTACACTCAGCTCACCTATCTCCATCACTGATGAAGATAAAAGGAAGAAGAAAACGTCAGTGTCACATTAATCATATTTCTCCATACGACTGCAAAAGGCAAAGGTCCATAAGAGACCTGGAACTTATTTAAACAGGCATACAGTGCCACCAATTAAAAAAATAGCAGCGCACCTTGTGACGAAAATATTAAACTGTGCAGAAAGTATTCCCTCCCACCCTCATCGATATTCAAAACTAACCCAATTTAATATAAAACATTTACATTTTTATTCCTCACAGCATCTTCTACTGAAAATTCTTACCGGAGCCAACAGGAAGATAAAAGAGACGATCTATTTTACACTACCCAATTAAAATATAACCAGACAGAGACAAAAAAATAAAGCAAAAGGTTAGATAATTGGAATTGTATTCTTTGGGTATTTATTGTACAGCGCAATGGAAAAGTCTGCAAGAACTACTTAAATAGTTCAATTTATTATATATCTATTACTTTACAATACATTCAACAACACTATTTTTACAACGTCCATAAGGATCACTGTTTAACATACACTGCTTATACATACGTAGTATCACTTTATGTTCACTTATTAAAAAGTTTGTCTGCCATCTTGACTCTTCGAGCAATATCTCGAACGGATAAATAGAGAACTCTGGGTAATGTACCCAACACGTAGTTCTAATGTTCACCACCTACGACGTTGGGCGCTGATCATCTTATTTCAGCCCTCCGCCGCCAGATGGTGCTGACCGCAGTTTCGCATCCTATTATATATTTGAGCAGCTTAATATCAAAGACGGACATCTGACCTCAATCGAAATTTAGATAGCTGTGGTTTTTTATACAATTTTTCATGCTCTTTCCAGTTATAGTGAAACCATATGCAAACTCTAACATTACATTTATAAAATAAATTGTGTTAAATATTACAAAGAACACTGTGCATTAAAAAATTGCCTCTAGATCAAACTATGGAGACGACAGATGTCCGTCTTTGATATTAAACTACTCATTTATCCATGCAGTGGTTCTCAATCTTCTAGTGTCTCGACCTCTGAAATGTTTTACATAATTGAATTCATTTGTCTTGAAAGGGCATCATCAGTCACTAATATTTGCATCCTATGAAAATTAAGAAAATTCATAAAAAATAAATCATTAATACATATTATTACAAATTCTCCTTAAAATATCACGTACAGTCTTGGGAACAATTGATGGCTCACAGAAAGGAGACACTGCGCATGATCAAAGGACGAACGACCAGGTTGAGGTAATAACAGTCTAGTATATACAGTCACGAAGCTCAATACGTAGGGAATATGCATCCATAGATAGTTGCTAATCACAAGAATCGCTACTATTGCCTCATCACAGACAATGCGAAATAGTACCTGCACAGTCTATTCTACTAAAATTATAGCATATAACCTATTAACCTGTTGTATCCTATAGGATATTTTGTGAATTTAAGGGTTAAAAGTACATTTTCAGAATCCTTGGATAGGAAGAACAGGTCCAATTGCTTGGTATGTCCCCCAGATATGACTCCAGTTGATTTTTATGTTGCGATCATATTAAATCAATTGTTTATGAAACACCCATCTACACAGCAGAAGGATTAGTTGCTAGAAATTCTTGCTTTTGACAATCTTCGTAACCGACCACAGATATTTCGAAGGATTCGTCGTTCAATTATACGGCGTTATACTTTATGTGTCAACAATGGAGATCGCAATTTTGAACAGTTCCTATAGTTTGTCAATACCATTTTCTTAATATCTGGCATTAGATAAAAAAAAAGTTACTGTGTAACCATAGAAAGTAAATAAAGTAACTTTCGAAGTTGAGATTCTTTCATTCTTTCCTTCACACTACTGTCACTAGAAAACGAAGCATTTCTGGACATTACTTTATTAAGAAAAAATGTTTAATTTCATGCCCTCTATCACATCAGAAAATTAGGAATAGTTATTCTATTACACCCTGTATATCAGTTACACTCAAGACAAAAAAAGTATCACGTCGAACAGTGAAAAGATCTTATATCATTTTTTTAGTTACACCGAGTTTTAAATCCTATTACAGCTTTGCATACGCCAAATTATGAATTCTGATTTTGAAGTGAATATAGGTCTACTCGTAGTAATGCAGAGCAGTATGAAAGACATTCTGTTACAGTTTTTAATTAGGAAAGCAGCCTTTCATGAAGAAACCTCACAATAGCTTTTTAAGTCAATCCAATTGAAGCCTAGCTCTTACCTGGCTTCTGATCTTGTCATTTGCACTGTCACCTCGTTCTTGAAAAATATATTTTGTTCCTTAAGCTCCAGTAAGTAGAGTTCAGTACCGTATCAAAAATAACTTCCATTCATTACATTACATTCCTTTCTTATATGAATTCACTGCAGAAAGTGATACAGTTTTATGGGTGCAAGGTGAATCTTTTTAGTCGTTACCAAAATATAATTTGATGACAATAGGCTATATTAATTTCAAGTCTCTGTTTAACATGACTAAAATCATCCATACACAGAGTTCAGTATTATAAAAAGTGTATTGAGTAATCATATACACATTTATTCATTTATCTATCTATCTATCTATCTATCTATCTATCTATCTATCTATCTATCTATCTATCTATCTATCTATCTATCTATCTATCTATCTATCTATCTATCTATCTATCTATCTATCTATCTATCTATCTATCTATCTATCTATCTATCTATCTATCTATCTATCTATCTATCTATCTATCTATCTACCTACCTACCTACCTACCTACCTACCTACCTTCCTACCTACCTATCTATCTATCTATCTATCTATCTATCTATCTATCTATCTATCTATCTATCTATCTATCTATCTGTTAATCTGTCAATCTGTCTACCTGTCTACCTGTCTACCTACCTGTCTACCTATCTATCTATCTGTCTACCTGTCTACCTCCCTATCTACCTATCTATCTATCTATCTGCCTGTCTGTCTACCTGTCTACGTGTCTACCTACCTACCTATCTATCTATCTATCTATCTATCTATCTATCTATCTATCTATCTATCTATCTATCTATCTATCTATCTATCTATCTATCTATCTATCTATCTATCTATCTATCTATCTGTCTGTCTATCTGTTTATCTGTCTACCTGTCTACCTGTCTAACTGCCTACCTGCTTACCTGCCTATCTATCTATCTATCTATCTATCTATCTATCTATCTATCTATCTATCTATCTATCTATCTATCTATCTATCTATCTATCTATCTATCTATCTATATTTGTTTGTTTGTTTATATATTTATTTATTTATTTATTTACTCACTCGTTTATTCATTTATTAGGGATTTCATTTATTCATTTATTAGGCATTCAATAAGTAATGGCAACAATACTGTAAATCAGCGCTCTTAGCAGTGAGCATCGAAATTTTTTTAGTGCTTAATAGAGGAGCGATTTTTGTATAAATGTGGAATATTAAAAGTCTCTAAATAACCATATTTTGTGAATACAGGGACTGTTTCTGATTTGTATTAAGTAATAAAAAGGTAAAGTTATTCCCGTCACACGCCATGAAGGCACTTGGGGGGCATGGAGGTAGAACCCCATGCTTTCCATGACCTCGGCACTAGAATGAGGTGGTGTGGTCGGCACCACGCTCTGACCGCCTTTTACCCCCGGAAAAGACCCGGTACTCAATTTTATAGAAGGCTGAGTGAACCTCGGGGCCGTTCTGGAAGTTTGGCAACGAGAAAAATCCCGTCACCACTTGGGATCGAACCCCGGACCTTCCAGTCCTTAGCCAGCTGCTCTACCAACTTGTATTATGTAATACTGCCCTAAAAATGTTCAGTAGATATGAACGAAGATGCTTCATAAAAATCCAAGTTGCAAGAGGAAAAAAATACAACTCGGTGCTTTAGGATATTAAAAGAATCTTAATCCTACCACAATGAACTATTGCAAGATGGGTGGAAGCGAGGCATTCATTTTCAATCAAGAGTTGTGTGTTGAGCCAGTGCCATCGCAATCTGAAAAGTATGAAGATATTATTTCGACGTTTAGCATGGATTTATGTAGTTTACCATGATGCTCAGTGCCAAATAAATTAAATAACCTACATTTTAGGGAATTTCTAGAAAAGTAGGCTACATAAAAAATTAGTGGGTTTTCAGTTTTGAGCGACATGCAATATCCTAATGAAACACAAAAAAATGTCAGACAATAGGAATAAGGTGGGTGCTCCTGTTATGGCCATCTTCCTGACATGACCACCCCCCCCCTTATTGTGAGTTAGTTAACCAAAAAATCCGCTAAATTGCAGCAGCATCCAGTGAAAGAACATCCTGGTATGTCACTTGATAGTTTTCCATCCTGTCAGGTTGAGCAATATGGCGTCAGTTGCCTGTTTTGCGGTTTTCATGTGATCTCTTCTTATTTTTCTCTGGTAAGTCTCCTTTGTTTTATGCATGTTTTTGAAATACTTGTTTCATGAAGACCATAGTACGCCATTCAGTTTTTAATGTTCTGTTGATTGGTGTTGTCGTTGATGGCGTATCTTTTACGAGTTGTTCATAATCAAACGATTTTCGTGAAAGCTTACCTGCTCCTGATATGGCCATATCAAATGCACCATGGCCATATCAAGTTCATTTCACTTTTATTTTTTCACCTGACAAATTTACATGCCTTATAGCTGGGATTACGCAAAAGTTTTGTATTTTAAGAAAAACAACTTAATTTTTTATGGAAAAACCTGTTTTGACTACACTTTTGAATTATAAAAAAGAGTATTGTCATATTTATTCACTAGCCGTACCCGTGCGCTCCGCTGCACCCGTTAGAAATAAATATCAAGTAATTACATAATTAAAATAGGACATTTGATCCAGGGAACATTCGTGTTTGATAGAAGGATAAATCGTTTAATATGTTACTTAATTTAAATTGCATCCAAATAATTAAAATGCGATCATTTTGGTCCAGAGACCACTCATTGGTGCAATGACAATTCCTTTAACATGTTTCTAATTTTTATTACATGCAACCATAGTTTAATGAACATTGACATCATTTACATTTAATGTGTATACTTTATTTTACTTGTTATAGGTTTCCATTGAATTATGGTAATAACTTAATTTTAACCCTTGTTTTCTACGTATTCAGTAAATGGCGCTTGGCCCACTATGGTTCTGAACCCTTAAAATAACTTAAATTATATAATATAATATTACATTACATATATTATATTATATTATATTATATTATATTATATTATATTATATTATATTATATTATATTATATTATATTATATTATATTATATTATATTATATTATATCAGAAGTTACTGTAATAACATTATAGCATTATGTCCATCTTGAGAAACTACACTTTCCAATGGTGAAATAATAATTAATTATACAAATCGGTTAATTTAGCTTCCGATATTACTTCATACAAACACAGAAACATTCTCTGTAGGCTATCTTTCATAGCTTTCGATTGTTGCTGTCCAAGGCCCATATATACGAAGTCATTTGTTTTTTATTTCATTATACGGCCTTACATGGCAGTTATTTTAATTTTAAAACTCATTTATCTCATTAAATATCAGTCCTATCAAAATTTTTCAAGGAATAAAACTTATCGCAAATTATTTTTAAAGAAACTTTTGTTATGTAACATTTTTCACAAAGATCAATAATAAGCGAGATATTTCGATTTATTTAATTCAGGCCCCCTTATAACCCCCCTTTTAAATAATGTATTTTGAACGCCATATAGCCTAAAATCTAAGTTACAACGAACATAATTTATATTCCAATTTTCATCGAAATCCGTTCATCCATTATCGCGTGAAAAGGTAACAAACATGCAGACAGACAGACGGACAGATATACAAACAAAAATTTCAAAAAAGCGATTTTCAGTTTCAGAGTGGTTAATTATATATGTTAGGACCAATTATTTTTGGAAAATCGAAAATTATCAGAAAAATTTCGGCTACAGATTTACTATTAGTATAGATTTTACACCAAAAGTATTTAATTTTAGCACAACTGCGCTATCAAACTGAAAAAAATCACGATTTATAGAACATGGAACAAGGGTGGCCATATCATGTGGACATGTTCCTGATATGGCCACTCGGTAGACTTTTGGAATTTGGGACTTTTTGGACATATCATGTGCACATGTTCCTGATATGGCCACTCGGTAGACTTTTGGAATTTGGGACTTTTTGGACAATTAAAGCTATTTTTATGGGGAAAGGAAATTGTTTTAAGAAAGTACATTAGGCTGAGAACGAGTAAGAAAAAAGTGGTTTACATTTTTTTTCAAAATGGCGGCTAAAAAAATTCTCAAACCTTAGCATGGCCATGTCAGGGACACCTACCTTATCTTGTACTTCATCATGCACAAATAACCTCATGTGCTATTGAAAGGATTTCTTGTGTCTTTAACTTCAATCTTTAGGTAGCTGGAATACGGAACCTAGTGATGATGTTGAGGAGGAGGACGAGGAAGGTGTCAAATATCTGACATAATTTAAACGCAAGCAATCTTGTTCCAGCTCACTTCCCAAGCTCCTGCAAAGGCGAAGTGCGGTGGATGTTCCAGCATTTGGACCTGGACGCGGACGACCAGCTGTCCCTGCAGGAGCTGTACGACCTAGAGCACGACCAGAGTGAGAAGTGCATCAAGCCTTTCCTCGATGCCTGCGATGCCGATCACGACATCTTTGTGTCTCCGCGTGAATGGTGTCGATGCTTCGAAAAGACAGACCGACCCTGTGCTGCCGTCAAGAGAAGGATAAGTCCAGACCTTCTCGGTATGTGAGAAAGCCTCTATAACAGTGATGAAATATACCGGTATTTCTTAATAAGATCAGTAGTCTTAAAGAACATCAGGGACTTAAATTGTTGAGAGCAGTACTGTATTTGTATTATCATGAGCTGTCTGAAGGTCTACAGTAGAAGAGGCAAAACCTGAACTTACCATGTGCCGTGGCTTTATCACCGTGGGTATGAAGGGGGAAGCTAGATTCTAGTTTGAGATTAATTTTCGTGTCGGTGGATTCGTATAATAGTAATCATCATGAAACAAACTGTCTTTCTGATATCTTATTCTTTCCTCTCTCGCAAAGCTCACATGCCAGGTCTCGCCTCCTCGTCTATACCCTTCAAGCCTTATTGAAAATGAAATTATATTTATCTCTAAGGAATTTAATTGTCAGGATTAGAATGACTGATAAACAAAATATATAGGCCTATATGTTTTGTATTTTAAATAGCGGTAATTAAATAATATATAACTATTTATTCATTATTATTTTTTATAAAATAAAATAAAGAAGATATGGCGTCTTTGAAGATTTCTTTAACTATTCCCTGCGAACTAAAATGAGATTGAACTAGTCCTTTACAAGAAAAGTACTTTCTACTGAATTAAATAATACAGATTATTTATTTATTTATTTATTTGTTTATTTATTTATTTATTTATTTATTTATCTATTTATTTATCTATTTATTTATTTATTTATTTATTAAACCATCCATGTATTCATTCATCCACCTTTTCATCCATTTATTTATGTATTTACTCATCCATTTATTTATTTATTTGTTTATTTATTTATTTCTTTCTTTATTTATTTGCCTAGTTATTTAATTATTCATCCATCTGTCCATCCATCCATGTATTTATTCATCCATTCATCCATTTATTTATTTATATTTATTTATTTATACATCCATGTATTCATTCATCTATCTTTTCATCCATTTATTTATGTATTTACCCATTTATTTATTTATTTATTTATTTATTTATTTATTTATTTATTTATTTATTTATTTATTTATCCACCCAGCCATACAGCCATTTATTTATTTATCCATCAATCCATTTATTTATTTGTTTATTTATTTACTTGTTTATGTATTTAATTATTTATACATTCATCTATTTGTTTATTTATTTATCTATTATTAATTAATTTATTTATATATTTATTTATTGCCTAGTAATTAATTATTCATCCATATGTCCATCCGTCCATGTATTTATTCATCCATTTATTTATTTATTTATTTATTTATTTATTTATTTATTTATTTATTTATTTATTTATTTATTTATTTAGCCATTTACTTGTTTATCTATCCATAAATCATTTAATTATTTATCCATCCGTTTGTTTATTTATTTGTTTATGTATTTCCGTATTTATGTACTTACATATTTACTTATCCATCCATTTATTTATTTTTTATTCATTCGTAGTTTTATTTATTTGTTCATCCATTTATTAACTCATCCATTTGTTTATTAATTCATCCATTTATTTATTAATTCATTTATTTATTTATTAATTCATCCATTTATTTATTAATCCATCCATTTATTTATTCATCCATTTATTTATTCATCCATCCATTTGTTTACTAATCCATTCATTTCTTTATTAATCCATCCATTTATTTATTAATCCATCCATTTGTTTATTAATCCATCCATTTATTCATTCATCCTTCCATCCATCCATTTATTTACCCATCCATTTATTTATGTATTTACCCATCCATTTCTTCATCTATCCATTTATTTACTAACCCATCCACTTATGTATTCACTCATCCATCAATAAATCCATTCATTTATTTTTATCCATCCATCTATTTATTCATCAATCCATCCATTTATGTATTCACCCATCCATCCATCCATCCATCCAGTCATTCATTTATTTATTCATCTATCTATTAATTCACCTACCCATCAATCAATCTATATATCCATTTTAATCCATTTATTTACCCATTCATCCATCCATCCATCCATCCGTCCAACCACCCATCCATCCATTTATTTATCCTTCCATTCATTTATTTGTTCATGCATCCATCCGTCCATTTATTTATTTATTTTTCTGGTTTCAAACATGATAATAATTAATTACAGTAAAACCATTTTATTGTTTCTCTTGTTCACAATACAATGTAGTGTCCCTTCATATTTTTGCGCTTAATCATTGAATCAACCAAAATTGAATATGAGATACCATTATTTCCTCCGTAGTATCTCGTAAAACAATTAAATAATTTTAAACGGTTTTCTGTAATGAAAGGCATGAGAGTTAGAATTATTGTCTTCGTACTAATGTCCCTATTATTATTGTTCTTGTAGGCGTATATATTCCTGACTGTGATGATGACGGGTACTACCGACCAACACAGTGCCACACCTCAGTAGGGATGTGCTGGTGTGTGGACAAACATGGCGTCGAGATGGCCAACTCGCGCACACGTGGAAAACCAAATTGTGGTAAATATCAACTACGGAAAAACTAATCAAAATAGCTTAGTAGCCTTAGTATACATAAAATGTAGCATCATTGTCACTTGGTTCTATAAGTGAAATTGATTACTTTTTCTCTTGGAAGTTACCTGTAGCTGGATGGACGGAAGTCTGAGGTCTGGTGTTTCTTTATGGAGACACAGATCGTAGAAAAACCTCTAACATACTCCGTATTTAGAACTAGTTGTGACTACACTGATGAAGTTAGTTTTACATGCATTTAATGTGTCAAGTTTTATACTGTATGTACAAAATGTCCACAGTTTTCTGGTAAGAGTTAAGTCTTCCGGATACATTCTATAAGTTTTAATCTCTGCTTCTTTTTCATTCGTAATTCTATACCTAACATACAACTCTGTAACGCACTTTTTTGGTCGGAGTAGAGAATTAAGATACTGCCTTCGGAATTCCATGATACATTTACGATAAAACTAGCTGTACCCGTGCACTCCGCTGCACCAGTTAGAAATGAATATAAAGTAATTACATAATTAAAATAGGACGTTTGATCCAGGGAACATTCGTGTTTGATAGAAGGATAAAATCGTTTAATATGTTACTTAATTTAAATTGTATTTAAATAATTAAAATGCGATCATTTTGGTCCAGAGAGCACTCAGAAGTTACTGTAATAACACTATAGCATTATATCCATCTAGAGAAACTACACTTTCCAATGGTGAAATAATAATTAATCATACAAATCGGTTAGCTTTCGATATTACTTTATACAAACACAGAAACATTCTCTGTAGGCTACATTTCATAGCTTTCGATTGTTGTTGTCCAAGGCCCCTTATAGACGTAGTCATTTGTTTTCATTTCATTACACTGCCTTAGATGGCATTGTATTTTAATTTTAAAACTCATTTATCTCATTAAATATCAGTCCTATCAAAATTTTGCAAAGAATAAAACTTTTGTTATGTAACATATTTCAAAAAAATCAATAATAAGATAGATATTTCGATTTATTTAATTCAGGCCTTCTTATAACTCCCCTTTTAAATAGCGTATTTTGAATGTCATAGAGCCTAAAATCTAAGTTACCGAACTTAATTTATATTCAAATTTTCATATAAATCGGTTCAGCCATTATCGCGTGAAAAGGTAACAAACATCCAGACAGACAGACAGACATACAAACAAAAATTTCAAAAAAGGGATTTTTGGTTTCAGGGTGGTTAATTATTTATTATGTTAACACCAATTATTTTTGGAAAATCGAAAATTACCAGAAAAATTTCGGCTACAGATTTATTATTAGTATAGATAGCTGACTGTTCTATTTCAATAAATGTCATAGTAAACAGAGAAATTCACTATCAAACTTAATCGTGAGGCGTTATTTGGATTGAACATGTTTAAAGTAAACTTTTTGCAACAGTCTATAGGCCTACCTGCTTGTTCGAAAGATGGAACATGACAGTTAAGTGGCCATACTTGGAACTACAGCGCTACATTGTCAATTTGTGCGACCACACGATGAATTGATGCGAGCTACCAGCTGATGGATGACTTAAAACAATTATTAAAATTTGACGCAAAGGTATAAAACAGTAGCGTGCAGTAGCATGACTTGAAGGGAAGCAGTGCCTGTATGTATGCCATTGCTCGACTGGGCTTTGATGCGTGTTGCCTACATACAGGGTTTCCATTGAATTTCTTCCCCGAAAATGTCATCACCGCACGCCGCTGGTATAAAACAACAAAAATCGACAGAGAATGAAATACGAAATATATCAATACCTGACATTTTGTGCACAACAAATGGCCCCAAGAAAGCTATTGAGCACTCACCATATGGGAACTGTAATTTTGGCAACTCAACTGTTGTTACCATAGCAACAGGCCTCCGACACGTGTGATATTGTTTTTTTTTTTCCAATTGCAGTGCTAATTCATCTTATAACAGAGTCTTCTGCTTAGTTGAAAAGAGAGAAACGTTGAAAATGTTATTGTGTACAGTCTCTGCTATTTGTACACAAATTAATCTCTGTATTATTTTCTGCATGTTTATTTATTTTATTTATTTATTTAATCTGGTACAGATAAGGCCATCAGGCCTTCTCTTCCCCTCTACCAGGGGATTACAACTACAATATTAGGAATACAATTACGATTATAATTACAATTAATATTGAATATTGGGCGCCCAAGAACAAGATGGACTGATGATATTCCCTGAGGATGGAACAGGTCTGAAGGCCTAAACCTGAAAGTTGATGATGATGATGATTGAATTTACAAATACAATAAAAATCAAAGTACTAAAAGATTAACTGATCAATAAAAGCTAGACATTTTATTGTAAAAGTTAAGAAGAGAGAAGCATTTCTTTTATTGATTAAGTAAAAATTAAACCTACTCTACGCAGTAAGAAAATGTTTAATAAGTTTGCTTTCGAACGCTTCCGACAGTCTCTGATGTCACTGGGTAGGGTATTCCACAAGCGCGAGAGCGAGATTGTGTATGATGATGAATACGATGATGTCTTATGTCTTGGTATGGCTAGTATGTAGCTATTTTGCGTGCTTGTGAAGAGATTATGATATGATGACAGGTAACTGAAACGGGAGGCAAGGTAGGTAGGTGCAGAAGTGTGAAGGACTTGGAAAAGGAGAACAAGACAATGAAAATTTCTACGTTAGTTAAGCCATAGTCAGTTTAGAGTTTGGAACGATGGGGTAATGTAGTCAGTGTGACGGACATCGCAGACGAAGTGAACACAAGAATTATGAACACATTGTAATTTTTGCGACTGGTTGACATTGAGGTCAGTCAGTAGAAAATTACAATAATCGAAGTGTGGCATTACTAGTGTTTCCACTAGTATTTTCTTGAGTGATAGTAGAAGGAATTTTCGAATGCTGTTTAAGGAATGTAGTATGTAGAATGTTATGTTTACCTTTTGCAGAAAACTTTTTGGTGAAGAGCAACAAGGCATCTAGTGTCAGCACTGATGGGGAAAACAATGAAAATGACGATGAAGATGATGATACAGAACAAGATATAGAAGGCAGTGCTGATCAGCCACTTGATTTCTAAATTCTCCTCAGCGCCTCCATCAGAACTGCGACCAATGACAGGTAAATTAAGAATGAATAAACTTATCACTTGAATACAATATATAACTTTCACTTGTTAATTAGAACAAGTTATAAATACCTAGTTGACTAGTTCCGGCTTGGGAGCCATCTTCAGAACTTGCGTCTTCCGGTGTCTTCACTTCTGGTAGGGTAAACAAGGTGATTAATAGTAATATGCGTTACAAGAGCGGTATGTTGAAGTTTTCATGTTCGAGGAGAAGTTTGAAAAAGCGAAACGTAGTTGAGCTTTTTTAATTTCCGAGAATTGAAAGAAAACATACCGCTTGTGTATCGTACATTATTTTGTGCTAAGATCGTTTACTACATACCAGAAAGAGGAATTTCTAATTAGTTGCAATGAAATCTCTATCTTGGTTTCTGTTCAATGACGGCAAATTTGCAAAACAAAAATATCTATCTTCAGTATTGTTGCTTTAAAATGTTTTCTGTGTTTACTATACTCCAGCAGGCCGTGATATACGTCTGTCTTTTTTTTTCCCCAGTCTATGATGAGTCTGGAATCTTGTTGATTATTTCACGGCTTCCTTAATGTTACTTGCATCACGAATGCAGTAACTTTAGTGGAGTTGTAGAGTTTACTTAATTTTTGCAAATATTTAAAAACAATAATTAACAGTGTAATTTAGGTGAAATTGCAGTGGTAAGTTTCCAATTTATAATTATTACTATATTGAACGTCCCTAAAAATAATATGTTAAAAGCCTAAAGCAGTAAAATCAATATGTCACTTAAGCGGTAAGAAGAGGGAAATTGTTATGTGTGTTAGGTTGGGAATACTGAATGTGGAATTTTAGACTTTCCGCGGATTGGTTTTGTGCAGAAACCAAGCAAATACACACAATCTCGCACAAACTTATCTTACCATCCATAGTACAGCAAATGTTTCATACTTTGATATTGTTGATAGTGATACCCAAAACTTACCTGGTAAGTCTGTAATTACCGGTATTATATTTCCTGAGAAAATACTTTTACATGCACTAAATATTATAAGTACCGGTACATGTGATTGATCTTACTTCAGTCAATATATTTGCATGACTTTACACTTACATTTTGTGCAACAATACCTACTCGATTTTGCTTAAATGCTAAGCAATTATAAGGAATTATGGAGATACAGTAGAACTTCGGTGTTCATAATTAATTTTTCTTCTTCTTCCTGTCAAGGCTGGGTCATTGCTTCCGAGGATAAACGAATCCTTCCATCTCGTCCTTGGTCTACCCTGGTCACACTTTCCCACAGGATGATAAATATATGCTTGCCTTGGTAGTCTGTCTAAGGACATTCGATCTACATAATGAGCTACTGTTTTTGATAATTCTTAATTTCGTCGACAACATTTTTTGTTTTTAAATTATCCCTAATCTCGTTGCTTTTAATTTTATCTAAAACTGTACTGGTAACATTTGCAACTTATCTAAGAAATATCATTTGTGCTGTTTCTAAACGCCTTTTATCATGCACTGTCAAAGTCTTCGTCTCACTACCATAGAGCAGTGTGGGTTTTGACAAAACATTGTGAAATCTTATTTTAACATCCTTGGACAACATGTATTTTCCAAAATGTTTCCTTATTTATAGTCCATTAATTTTGTTCTGTTATATTTGTGTATATTTTCTTCCAGGTCTAAGTTCAATTTATAATAATTAGTTAAACTCAGTGGCATACGCAGAATTTTGTCAAGGGGGGATATCAGTATTAAAATTATTTACACTTTAGGCCTACATTACCGGTATTTTAAATTTTGTGTATTATTATTATTATTATTATTATTATTATTATTATTATTATTATTATGTTACAGTATATTTATTAATATTATACTGTGTTCTATTACAACATATTCATAAGGCAGTGAGGGAAGTGGGAAAAAACCAGAGGCAGTATGCTACTCCAAGATTTTTCCCCTGGCATACCTCGATTTAAAATGGCGTAGGCCTACCCGCTCTCTTTACAACACACACGTACCATGATATAATATACAATAAGTTGTTTCATTTAGTCAGTAACGCGAGTCTTTGAAGCTTACGCAACACATTAAATTTCTTAATAAAATAATTTCAAGTTACTTCAGTTATTTACTAGATTATTTTGCAATTTCCATCGAGACTTGTCATTTAAAATAATGTTACAGCTTCAAAGTGCGAATAATTAAAATAGTACTGTACCAGTATGTAACCCTATTTAAATAATAGATAAGTAACGATATTTGTCACTGACATATATTTTAAAAGAATAAGATCTGATGACATAGTCACTAAATTGGCAACAATGGCCACCACAAGATATAGATCACAGCCTTCTATACTTGAAATGCTACCATTGTTAAGTGTTCCAGGGGTTGAATTATCTAACGAGCACAGAATACATAGAGTAGACACTAGCATCTTAATACCATTGGACGGAGTGAAGCCGGTTTGATGGGCCTGACGCCATCTTGTTGCTACCAAAATATTGTAAAATAGCTATTACGTTATAGAAGATCTTATGATAATAGGAATTCCATATGTCCCTAATTTCCTGGAGGACACACACTTTCTTGTTTGTTTCGTAATACAGAATACCTAGGCACGTATTTTTAGCAAAAATTGCAAAACTGTTATCGATAAATCACATATATACATATTTAAATTGACAGCTCTTCAAATTGCAGTATGGTATTTAATAGGTACTCTGGAAAGTTAAACAAACAGTAATGATAAAAAAAAAAGGAAGGTAACAGTTTGACCTTATTTTGCTACTAGTCCAATAAAAATGCTAACCTATAATAAATACTTTCATAGATTGATCCATTTGCTTCGATTTAATAATGCAACTTGCTTCTTAACGCAAATTATCATTCTCTTCCTTTTTCCAGTATTTCGTATAGATGTCCCGATTTTTGTTTAGAGAAAAAGTGGAATGCTCTTAACCATATAATATTTGATAGGCTCTTCGTTTATAGGTTTATAGTATATAATTAGATTATAACGGCCAACAAAAGTGAAGTTTTATTACCAAGTGGGTTAAGTTAGATCACGATGGAGTTAATGCAGCTACTAAATCTGCAAAGCATAAGTCTGATTTCGTGATTATAAAAATTAATTACAATAATATTAATACACTATTTCTTTTTCTTCATCAAACGAATACGTGCATTCGGTTGAAGAGAAACCTCGGTATACCCATTTTCTATAGCACGCGACACAAACTTCCAACTTGGGTTGTTAGGTTAGCTTCGCTCGTAAATGCTAAGTGTACAAAGCGTAAGTCTGATTTAGTGATTATAAAAATTAATTACAATAGTATCAATACACTAATCCTTTATCTTAAACTAGTACGTGAACAATACGAATCTAACCGACTAACTTAGGCTAAATCATTCATTACCGTATCTTCCGGTAATAAGTACATTTCACATATGCATATTTACCTGTGAAAAGTTATTCCAGGAATTTTTTTTGGAAACCTGTTTGTGCAGCCATACGCAGCACATGTAGGCATATTGAAATTAGTTAATTTATTAATTAAAACAACGATGCAACATCACAATCAACTGCCCATATGCTAACCGGGAGCACAATGTTTTGGTAGCATCATAATGGCGACTGTCCACAAAAGCGGCTTCACCTCCAAGCTGTTTATGTCTACTCTATGCATTCTGTGCTCGTTGGAATTATCAAATAAATGTGTCTAAATATGCGTTGAATACAGTTCCAGAAGGCTGTGGTTTAGATGTACGAAGCAAACAGATAGTAGTACTCTTTGCTGTGAAAGAATGTATAAACAAATTTTTGCAGGTCATTTTTTTTCCATGTTGAATTTTTCGTACACTACTTTTAACACTTGAATATAAATAATTGATTAAATGGCGATCTTACTCGTGTTAATTACATAAGCATATGCGGCTTACAGCTGTTTCGGTGCTATTCACACCATCTTCAGAGCCTACTAGATCTCAGCGCTATCTCAACTTCGCTGTCTGTTGTGTGGGTGCGCTCAGTGTAATGAAGAGTTGTGTCAAATAGTGTGTGTGTTCTGAAATTGATCTGTGTGTTGAGAATTTGACTGGGGTGTGTTTTAGTGTGTCTGTATATTTCATATTGTTCTACTGTGCTGAGTTTTTGGTTTTTGGGTTGGGACAGACAGACAGGCAGATCGTTCCAAACTCGATACAAAGAACACATTAAAGCAATAACCAGAGGACACAATACATCCACATATGTCGAAAACATAACTAATGCTAACCACACATACAATAACATAAATACAGACATGGAAATCCTACACATACAACCCAAAAACCAAAAACTCAACACACTAGAACAATATGAAATATACAGACACACTAAAACACACTACAGTCAAATTCTCAACACACAGATCAATTTCAGAACACACACACTATTTGACACAACTCTTCATCACACGAACGCACCCACACAACAGGCAGCGAAGTTGAGATAGCGCCGAGATCTAGTAGGCTCTGGAGATGGTGTGAATAGCACCGAAACAGCTGTAAGCCGCACATGCTTACGTAATTAACACGAGTAAGATAGCCATTTAATCAATTATTCATTTTTTTTTTGTTTCTGTGACGGTATGTCATTTTTCACTAATGGTATGTTTTCTGGCCATATAAACCTGTGGTGGTATTCCATACCGCGCATACCGTCTTCCTTCCCTCACTGGTGCCTACTTCAAGAACAAATTCCAAATTTAATTTCGGAATTTGTGATAACTTTGTATACGGTAACTTCACCATTCATAATATTATTTATTAAATGTATATAAACTACAAACCTTTCATAATCAGTTGCAATTTTAAGAAAATGATGACCAATTCTGGCTAATAATTATTGGACCCACATGTCCCTAATCTCATTTTCCCCATTTACCTCGTTCCCATTATTGCCTCTCCCTTCCAAATTTTGGTTATCACTTACAGAGCTCCAATCAACACAAGTCTGATCGGGGGCAGACCCCTGTAGCCCGCAGCAGAAGAAGGAAGAGGAGGGATGTCATGAATGATTAACTGTATAACTTACTGCTTCGAAGACAAAAGGAACAATTCAACACAAAGACTTTTAACTACATACATAAACACATTGTTGCACTGTTGTCATTCACACCATGTGGCATAGAGTATCGTATGTAGCAGTGGACTGGAACCAGAGAAAGAACAAACTGTCTGGACAACTCATTACTCACACTAATATTAATGGTATTACTTATAAATCAACTGCTTTGTATTATGCACCACAAATCAAGTCACATGATTCCTAAGCCTTCCCATGAGAGCACATTGTAGCTGATGTTGCTAGTGGTACCTAGTGTAAAGACGACAAGAGAATGATTCGCTATTTGCAGTGTTGGGTCTTTAAACAAAAATCACACCTCAGTACTATGTACTTAGAGCTATAATATGTTTCCTTTATTTTATTCCTGTCAGTGGTAGCATCTAAAAATTTTTGGCAATATGGAGTCTCGAACTCCATTTGGTTTTGTTCCCTCCCATCCAAGAGTTTTTGTGTGATAGTTGTCCGTAATGTGTCAGTATTGTCTGCATCGGGGAAAAAAAAATTGTATTATAAGCTTCGAAAAATGAAGACCTTTTGCGACCTGAATTAATGTTTTTAAATGAGGATATTCACAATCGTAGTGGCAACCCTTTTATTCTAAACAAAATTACTCTATTTCCAAGGATTTATTGAGTTGATATTCAAAACCATAGTGGCAACCCTGTTATTCTAAACAAAATTACTCTATTTGACCTGATTTACTCAACATAACCTCCAAATTGTTGTGTACCAAACATGAAGCGGTATTGTAGATTTTTGTTGAATATTTTAGTGCTGATACTGCATTGTATTGTCTAATCATTTCTTGTACGAATTAATATTTCAATTGCAGAATTATGAAGTATTAAATACAAATGGTACAATTCTCATCCCACTAGTTTTGCTCTCTGATAATGATGTATTTAGTGATTGCCTTTGAATCTCGTTACTAAATTGGCAAATGTTGCGGAATATCGATTTTGTCACTCTTATTCTTCATCTAAATTATCACTTTTTCTTATATCAGCTAGTGCTCTTGTACCGGTACAAGTTGGAAGTACAATGTCTTTCGCTTTTATTCACCACTTAGACAAATATTCTGTGTTGATGGTGCCATATACCTTCTTTGTGTTTTGAGTTAATTTTCACATGAAATCAAAAGTCGCTTTAAGTGTGTGTGACTGTCAAACACTTGTAAATGAGGAGTGAGTATTAATCAAAAGGGTTTCTGCTACAACGTGAGAACATCCTGTATATAGATGTGTGTTACAGCAAACAAAATTTGTTTATTTATCAGTGATAGAAGAATTAAGTAATAAGTTAAGATAATCAAATGTGTGAAGTGCTGATTTTCTCGAAATTTGTATAAGCTGTGTGCTGAAAGTTTGTGGAAATAATCATAAGAGATTGGTTTGTCTCATACTTTCCTTGCACATAAAACCGATGTTAACTGTTTGGAGGTGTTACCCTGGCCAATTGTCCGACTTGTTTGCCGCCTAAGTGAAAACAAGTGAGATTCTTGCACCATTATATGTTTTATCTACAAAGGCAGTAGCTGTGCCATGTCTCATCTTGGTTTGAGTGGTGTTGTTTCTATCGTTTTATAACTATGTCTGCTGTAGTTAGAGGTGTGACATTGTGAAGTTGACGTAAATTAATTATAAGAAACATTTATGACTACTTTGTGTCTAAGGCTATAACTCCTCAATGTTTTCACTTCAGAGAGATTATTCTGTAACTTTGGTAGAAAAATCGATTATGTAAAATTCCATATAACCTAATCAACATCTTGATGAAATATGTAAATAAAGTAGTGTTTTACACTTCTTTTATGCCTGAGTTATAGAATAACTCCCTGGTTAGTAGGCAATATTAGACAGTCTGAAGCTCTGAAACCTTGACGACTCTTACAGATATCTCTGCAAACTCTTTGCACAAGGCCTCGATGCTTGTACAGAATTCTCTAGCCATTACAATGACAACCCAATTTTTTACTTCCAGTCAATTGAGAGACAAGGTACAACAAACAAAGGACATTTTGACATAAGATGTTAGTCATAGTTTATAACAGCAATCTTCCAGACTGTCTTGCTAACCAATCCATTCCATATTTAACATTCCATTAAAAATAAACGGCTTATTTGTCACAATATACGCATTTAGATTTTTTATCTTTTTTTTATAGAATTATATATATTTAGTTATAAACTAATACCTCTTGTTGAGCTGTTTTACATTGGTTTAACTCTCCATGTTTATATAAATGGAAGCTTTTTATTTATTGAATGGTATTAAAGCTTCTTTATGTTCGTCATTTTTCTAGACCGTCCATTGCTTCACTTACATAATTAGTTTAGTCTACTAATAAATCTTCGTCATAACGTATGTATATAACATATTATTTCAAAACACAATGCATCCCAATTGAGTACCGGTACAAGTATTATTATAATTCAACTTTTATGCTCATTTATGCCCAAACTCCATTGCTCCCCAACAAAAAGAGGAAGAAATATGAATTTTTGAAAATTTATTAAAGTTTTCATGATTGTCAGTATGGGCAACAGTCTTAGTTATTTGCACCATACCATGAAGAAAGAAGATTCCAACAGTCTGAAGAAACTTATTTCCATAGAAGTATAGCTACAGCTCACCATTTCCATCGTAAGGGATTAGTAACTCTTGTAAGTTTCTCCAAAATGTTGATTTCCTCATCTTTTATGATAGAGTACAAATACTTGAAAACTTGCATTGCCTGGTACTTTTCTGTAAAGTATTGCGAATTCTGTGTCGCATGTATAATTTTGTACTTGTTTTAAAAAAGCAGAGGAATGATGACTTGTGTTTCATTCTGATAAGTTATTGTTTTCAAGATGTGTATGTTGGGAGCCTATGATCAACTGTTCCCCCTTAAGTTATGGCCGAGTGCAAGATTTCTCCAGCAGAAGAAAAACATAACAAATAACACACAGAATATATGAGATGTGCCATTTTCAATTTAGTTGGATGCCACACTGCAATAACTGTCACAGCAAAGTAACACCCTATGGCTTGTTGTTGGAATCTCTCATTTGCTAGCAAGAATACAGGGTGTTTGCCAGACGCTATTCGTTATATATTATTACGTATCACTGAGAAATAAGTGTATACTCATTTTAACTATAACATTGTATCAGTGTGCCCGGTTTTTATAAGCATTGTAACCTTAATTTTATTGGTGTGTTCTTTGTTTTTTGGTCAGTAGGAAAAAATAAAATATTGAATGACATACTTTTGCTAATTAAAGAGGTAGCTTTGGAGAAAGAAATGCAAACGTCATAGACAATGTTTATTAGTCTGTTTTATGTAATTTTAATGTTCAAATATTGTAGAAATAAAGAAAAGCAGGATTTTTGGAAGTAGGAAAGTTTTAACTCGAGTGATGCAACAAATCCGTGTAAATAAAACCCTAGATTTATTTCTCTTGCATCCAATAAGTTTGAAGTCTCATAATACCGAAGGCAATTAGCAGCTTTCCTAATGTAGAAAAGAGGAGAGGGGAAATGGAAAAGGACATAACTAAGGTAGATTGTCATATGAAACATAGATATTGTGTAAGTAATGGAAATAGAATTGTATACTAATTCCTCTAGCCCCACTATTCCCATTTGCAAGATGTCTCTGTGAGATTGGATATACGTTTTGTCTCAGTAAATGTACTACACAGGGACAAAAAAAAAAAAGGTTATATACTCAAATTTTCAAATAAAAAAATACATATATCAACAGTCATAGGCATAAATGCCAAATTCTTTATTTAAGAATCTTTTACAAAACAAATATAATTCTAACTTCGTTTTTCACACTGTTTTTGAAAATGAAAGATATATATACATTTCTGGAAATCTCTTCTATAGGTGACAAACTATGGCAAATTTGTGGCAATAAAATGTCTAGATTTTTCAGTCTTCACTCGTCCAAAAGGCTGAATATTAACTGGTGTATATGTTTTGAAAAATTATAATTAATAAAAATTAAAAAATATATTTTGTTATTTTTATTCGTTAACCTTAGATTTTATAATATATCCTTTAAAAATTCAGAGAATAAAGTGATAATATTCATACACAATATAATTACACGAAAGAACAAAACATTATTGACAATATGCTTTCAGTTCTAAGTTAGTCTTTTCTTCGTCAAATTATTTTAAGATTTACTAGTAAAATAAACCATACAAGTATATATTTGTGCACTGTGCCTATTTATACTGAGAACATCCTTGAAAGACATCATCAGATGGCAATAATATTCATGAAATTAAATTTGAAATAACATAGCATAATTTACTGTACACAAAGACATTGCACAATAGAGCCGAGCGTCATAGAGCAAGCAGATGCACTCAACATTTAGTCTGTTCTATCTAACCATTGGAGCATCCATGTTGAATCTTTCGTACACTACTTTTAACACTTGAATATAAATAATTGATTAAATGGCGATCTTACTCGTGTTAATATGAAATATACAGACACACTAAAACACACCCTAATCAAATTCTCAACACACAGATTAATTTCAGAACACACACACTATTTGACACAACTCTTCATCACACGAACACACCCACACAACAGGCAGCGAAGTTGAGACAGCGCCGAGATCTAGTAGTCTCTGAGGATGGTGTCAAGTAACACCGAAACAGCTGTAAGCCACATATGCTTACATAATTAACACGAGTAAGATCGCTATTTAATCAATTATTCATTGGAGCATTATAAATATAGGTTTGAAGTACTATTTTCTTTTTTATAGATCTTTATGTGTACCTAGCATACTGAAAGAAGTTATCTTTTCCCACAAAATAAAAGTAGAAAAAACGATTAATTAATGGTTAGCAACAGATTATTATCAATTCCTGGCAGATTCTGGAATATTTTTGGGATAGAAAGCGAATTTTTGGCAAATTTTGTGCGATTATTTCGATTTTTCCATCATATCCATTTACAATTTTTTCATTATCGCAATATTCTTATTCTATTGATTCAATAGATTCTGTAAATTAAATGCGTCATTATGAAACGGGTATGATACTTCACTTTATCCCACCTTACCAAAAAAGTTGGAATTTTCTTTTCCTTTGGTTTTTATACCTTCCTATGTGGGTAATAACCCCTTGTAAATATATTTAATTTTCATCTCAGTTTTCGATTTAAGACTCGTAATGAGTGCACCTCTGCACATAGTGTGTTGGACATTGTACCACGGTCACACATCTGTGACACAGTGCGTGAGGGTTGACCACTAAAGGGAAACTAAGAGGTAGAACTTAAACTGAGAGGATTCAATCCGGTATCGGAACTAGAATCCAATGTGGCTTAGTGGATAAAGCGTCAGCATGTAGAGCTGAAAACCCGGGTTCGAGTCCCGGTGCCAGAGAGAATTTTTTCTCTGTTCCACCCATCCTTCATCATAAGATAATGCAGAATTCCTGCAAAGAAATATCATACGTACTTCAGTACATTACAATAATATTAAACTGAAAGCTCTTGTTCTGATGACGTGTCATTCAGTGTAAATTCATAATTAAATTGTCTTTAATATGCGATTTTTCATGGTAAGGCTTCAATACTAGGCAAGGAACTATAAAATGATATTTTTTTTTCGAAAGAATCAAGTATCTACTGGTACTGTAAATGTCTTTATGCTCGACCATGCCGAAATGTAGTAATTATACACCTTGTAGCAGTCCTTTAATGCATGTCATTAAAGTACACCTACTCATTAAAGTTCAGGTGTTTTCAGCCAATGACAACTCAGCTTACAGGTGTTCAGCCAATAACGAGTCAGCTTTGTACCGTTATAAAACCGCAAGTATCGATTATTCTCGGATATGCAATCGAAAGAGAATTAGCGAAAAGTCACAGAGGCTGGAAATCCAATACTGTCGCAGAAGGTTATGTTCTGTTACTATAATAATTAGCGTTAATTGTAAATAATATTCAAATAAATTCAATTTGTCATCTCGTTTTTCAATGTCGAATTCAATAATCAAAGTTATACTAAGTTTAACGGGATTACACAAGGTCAATGACATTATTGTTCCTCGGAAAAAATCAATACTTTCGCGTCTGCGCACATCTCACAATTCACGACCTAGAACAAGGTCACTTCCGATCTTGTCAGATACAAATAAAATGTATACATCTGAATAATTTCAAGTTAGAAATATGGTCGAGCATAAAAAGTCGTATGAAACTCGCCTATAATGGTAATTAAGAAGCTCGTATGAAAATTATGAAACTCGCTTGTGCTCGTTTCATAAACATCCATACTCACTTCTTAATTACTATCATTATAGGCTGGTTGCATAATGTACTATTATTACATAATGGGATAATAGTGTACTGCTGTCCGTGAATGATGTAATTCAAAAAGAAAATTATTACTATTATTATTATTATTATTATTATTATTATTATTATTATTATTATTATTATTTGTTCATAATAATGAACATTTTGCAAAGCACCCTGGTACTATTTTATTTACAACTACATCCCTGAGCAGTACATGTAATTTTATACATAATTTGCATCCTTCTCATAAACCTTACGAAACAAGGGTGCGAGTTTACCTGCGTAATGAAACTGAGACCTTGCACTCCTCAGACACTTTTTTTACGATCACAACAGAGGAAATGTTATTCTCAAACTTTGCAGATCTACTGGGTAGACATGGTAATAGTGAGCACTTCGGTGACCTCAGCAACAGTATTGTGGAACTTTGGTGGATGCTTGCTTCAAGATGGCAGTACAAAAATGTATTACCATCAACTTTGAGGTTTGTATTGGGGTGTTAAAAAAACTTCAGTGTTGACTGTACTGTTGGACCATGTTAATGAAAGATATGCTGCTGCAGCATAAGATTCCCCAGCTGAAATAACGATATTGCAATAAAGAGCAACACTACACCAAAATCAACTACTGATAGTTGATCTCGAGTATACTTATCTACTGGTCTTAATGTGACGTCATCAATTCATCATATCATCTTTTGTTTGATACAGTTGAACTCTGTTATAGTGTCACTGAAGAGAGTAAAGAAATTACGTCGCAATAAACGAGTGTGTTTATAAAAAATAAATACAGTAGGAAGAAAGATTAAAAAAAAAAAAAGATACATTCACAGTGTTATGTAGGCCTATTTTGTACCCCACTATAATTATCAGAACGGTGTTCTAGTAGGTTATTTTCAGGATCTTTCTCTTTTCATTTCGTAAGAAATGGCTGTTACCCATTCTGGTTTGTTTTAATTTGGTATTCATTAGGTGAATATAACCGTTAATAATTATACAAAATAATTATATTTTTATTCAGTTTTTTATCTTTCTTTGTAGCCGAAGTAAAAACCGTCGTATGGAATTATTGTTTTAGTGTTCTGATCTAAGTGCAAACTCTGTTGAGGTGAGATGTATAAAATAAAAATAATTATTATTTTTCCTTTGCTTAGCCTAAATTCATTTTGAAAGATTCGTCGAAGTAAATATTATTCAGATGTGTGCATTTTATTCAATCGATTTTTTTGGGATGATTTTTCTCAGGGTTCTCGCGTTACATCATCATTCCTTAGCATACCCCGAGCACCAAAGGGGATTGGTCTAGGGATGAATGGGATTTCTTGCTCGAAACTTGGATACATAGCGAACCTTAGCGTAGTCAGCAGGTGTGGGCTAGGAATATGTCTTAACTGGAGGTTAGCGCAATAGATCTTCTAGTCGCACTGCTGGGTCGTAGTGCCCCTCCTAAAAATTAAATTCAGTAACATGATAATACTCGGCATTACCTTGCTAGTCATTAATTTCTTCGTTGTCATCTTGAACACCACCTTCTCCAGAAAAGTAGCAGAGCGCTCCCGGTTTGTGAAAATATCTATGTCGAACTCTGTTTATTACATAAGAAATAAGTACTGATCATTAAAATGATGTAGACAGTATGTTTCCAAAAAATGTATTCCTGTGAGTTAAATTACTCTTTATAAAATTATTTATCAATAAAAAAATTTATTCAGACACTTTTACATTTTTAAAGATATTTGAATCGCACTTTTTAGAAAGGAACTAAGTCAAAATGTTCTATTTTTCAGGAGAGCAAAAGAACTTACTTTCATGAATAAATACCAGTGTACCAGTGCCGTAATATAAACATCAACTCGATGTTAGAGATACAGGGAAAGGTTTGTTTAAGTTCCTTCCTTTGTTTATCTTTGCGTCTTGGAAGTATTAATCATTTCATCAGAAGAAATAAAAATGACAATTTTGACTTAGTTCCTTTCTAAAAAGTGCGATTCATTTGTACTAATTACATTATGAAATTAATGTAATCATAATCGTTGATGTAAATACAGAAAAGGTTTTCCTGTTTTTCTCATAAAAATTTACTTTTACAGATGAGTCACAACATAAACATGCATTAAGATTTTTTGACTTGCCATATAAGCCGTATTGGACCAAATGAACATAATGCAACCTCGAATATAATACAATCCTAAGTTTTCAGATGGTTTTCATAGAAAAATTAAAAATTTCCCAATGGCATCTCTTAAAAGCAAATTCATTAAATTTCTGTTAGACAGCATCAGCCTATGGTACCGGTACCAAAAGATATCTTCTTCTTCTTTTTCTTTTTCTTCTTCTTCTTCTTCTTCTTCTTCTTCTTCTTCTCTCATGATATTTGAACCTGACATGGCTACATTTAGAGAGATTGCGACATTGTATCATCAGTCATCTAGAAATGAAAAGTACCTAAATAGATGCTGTTACAAATTAAAAGTTTTTTAAAGAAGAACTGTAGTCCAAAAAATGCAAATTTGAGATATTAAGCATGTGGTGAGCATATGGTAGTGGCCATCTACTGAATTAGTTGTTAGGGAAAAAAAACATCATAGGCCTATGTTATAGGAGTGGTTTTCATAAAACCATAGTCCAAAGACTTTTTTTGTGGAAACAGTCATTGTCCAGCCAGAATAATAGTAGCATTTACAAATATCTCATTTATACATCTTGAAATATTTATCCATACAATTTTAAACTCTACTAGATTGGCAGTACTGCTTCTTACATATGCGCCAAAAGGAACCTCAGAGAAAAATACTTTGGCACGTGAATTGTTGTATTAGTGTTACGGAGTCATCTTTAGATGCAAAAGTAACCCCATGGAAGAAACGTAAGCAATGGAAGGAGAAGAAATAGGATATAATAAAGAAAAGAAGATTAAAGGAGAGGCACACTTCAGCCACAACAGAGTATTTTTTTTAAACAACCATTGTCCACAGTAATTTAAGTTATAAAAGTACTTCAGTTTTCTCAAGTTTGTACAACACCTTAAGAAATGGCATAATGAATTTCATATTTGAAGTGTTAACAACACTCATGCCAGATAGTTTTCTGTTTCTCCTGAAAAATTTATGTTTTTGGACTACGAATGACCGTTACATTTCAAGCGGCTTCTCTTGGTCGTGGGCATCAGAGTATTAAAAAGCATTACAACCTTTTGCTATCTCTCTCTCCTTTCACTGCAAACTGACATTGCAAAGACACAGCAATATAATAAAAGAACTGGCATGTGATACAGTTTACGTGGCATAGGAGTGTGCTAAATTATCGACACAGCCACTTGTATAGCATCTTACATGTTGATCCATAGATAGCACCACAGTCTAGTATAAACAGTCACGAAGTTCAATACGTAGTAAATATGCATCCATAGATAGTTGCTAACCACTAGGTTCGCTACTATCGCCTCAATACAGACAATGCGAAATAGTACCTGCATAGTCTATTGTTCCTAGTACCCTCATAAACACGAGCTTCATGATTGTATATACTAGACTCAAAGACACTAGACTAGACCTTGCATAGGTGACAGTAATCTGTGGCAGTCAACACAAGTATAGTGCTTTTCACATCCAAGTTCAATACTATTGATATATATTTTCGCGTATTATATACCTGTTGTAACAGTAATTACTAAGACCGTGTCATCGTGGACTTATACAATTTTTTGCACTTCTAGCAAAGAAAGAGTAAAGCCACTGTAACATCAAAATTATTTAGATTTACCGTTTGTACCGCCATCTACTATGAATATGTGGATTATTATCTTTGGATGACATGTCATTGCTTGATTGCTTCTCTGTCTGAAGTAGTAGAAGTCAATTACACTGATTCAGGTTGTGATTGAGCTACTTGCGGTACTTGTGATTGAGTATAGTTCTGCTGAAATTGTATATACATTGTATGTACATACTACTTTGTGGTGTAGCCCGGTGCATTCAACGACTAAAATATTGGTAGTTGTATTCATATGATTTCATTACTTTGAGACAATTTTTTTCTAAGATACGAGTGTTATAACTATAGGCTAAGTTGCTTTTGATTTATTTGACAAACTATTGGATTTAGATTTAATTTGACAGAGCACCGCAGAACACGATGGCAAGTAATGGTTCATACAGTAACGACCGTCCTTCATCTGGAGATCCACCCGAGTATTCTACTGATCCAGCATCCGGCAGTTTCTTCCATTCGGACTACAAAAAGTAAATAGCTGAATGTTGTCCATATGTTGCATTGACATTTTGTGCAATATTTCCTCCATTTGTTTAAAACTGAATTGCTTGCAGGTTAAGATTGGTTCTCACAGGTGTCTTGTTATTATGACATTTAATGTACAGTTCCTTCTTTTACTCTCTCGGTTTGAAAGATTGTGCTGTATTGTCACATTGCTGTCACATGTGCCTCTATAGAAGAAAACTACACGCACAGGCCTACTGTTCAATGACCTCCTCAAAGGTTATAATTAAAGTCTTGATATGATGAGATACGAAATTTAAAATAATTAAATTACTGTAATTACACATTTTAGCCGCACCCAACGTAACATAACCTATAGGTAACTTAATCATAGCTGATCTGCCCTTTCCTTGTTATGGATGCTGTGACAACCATAAGTAAGGTTGTTTTATTAAGTTCACAGTAGTATCCATCGTGTTGCATTGATACGTTTCTGTTATATGTAAATCTATAGGCCTTATGTACAGCGAACAGAAGATGACAGGATGACGTTTACTTGTGCGTTCTTACAAGGAAAAATTTGGTTTCTTTCTCTACTCATCTCTCCTCACCATTAATGACAAATAGAGCATCGTGACAAGGATAAGTAGGATTTGATGATATTAGTGACAAGTGCTTTGCTCAAATCTAAAACATTGACTAACGTGAAGTTAAGGTCTATAGATTTTCCAATTTCATTTAAGCTTCCCTTATAATATTTTTATTTTATACTTATAATTTAGTTCTTGCAGTGAAACTCCTGAGATAACAATGTATCAAATATTACGCTATGTGAAGAAGTTGGAGTTTGTCGTAGCTTTGCATGCTCACCAGAAAACTTAATCTCTTATAAATAAAATAGGCCTATGTCGACATAATTATGGCATTAAAAATGTAATGATTATTGCGCCAATACAGATAACATTTTATTAATGATTGATACAGATACATGCCTGCATTTATCAGAGGACAAAATGGTGTTATTTTTTATCCTTCATTTTTATATTCATATTCATCGGATGACAAAATTTTCTTCAATAATTTTGGGAAACTCTTAAAAAATTAGAAATTAATTTGCAAGATAGTTCGAAATTGTACTGTGTCGTGATAGTGACTTTTATTATTTCTACTTGTAACTAACATTTTTCGAATGTCCAAATTTTGTATATTTGGGAGTATGCTGTTTTTACAGACGCATTTTTACCAAGAAGTGAAATGAATTAAATGAAAGATGATGATGCCTGACATTGTTGTCTCTGAAATGAACAATTATTTCTCTCCGATATTTTTCTACAGAATCTTCTGACTTCCATAAATCTACTTGTTCTGAAATTGTATTCTTCGTCAAGCAGGACGACTGGTCAAGTTCTGTAAAATTATCAATATTTAAAAAATCCTTGCTTAGCTATCAACTCAGCGCTCTTTTCCACCTTAAACCACAGAGAAACATGCTCCAACGAAGCCCGCTGGAAAATATCTAAGTCCTTGAAGTGTTTGTTACATGGCATGTCTAAATATTCTACACAATTTTCATAAAAAGTTACTGCAGTTTCTTCCACATTTTTTTTTTCTTCATCATTTTGCGGGGAACTGGGACATTTGAAGTTCACATTCTACAAAGGAGGGCATTTAGGCATTCTGCCAGACTCACAGAAGACGGAAGCAGCCCCCAAAGCAGGACTGTTGTGCCAAAAGGGGGACGTCTAGTCAGTTTATCTGTATCCTAGTTTTGGTTTCCTTTCTTAAATGTTTATTCTTCCATGTCGTATTATTGAGGAACCTTCAATTTTGCTAAAGAAGTGTTGGCTTGATGTGTCACTTCATCAATTATTGAGTTCATTCTATTGATCTCAATGTCTACATATTTAAATTTCATTACTTGCTCACCTATTTTACCATCTATTTCTAATTTTACTCTTCTAGGTTCTTTGAGGACTGTTAATGTTTTTTTTTGTCTAATGATATTTTCATGTTATATTTACTTGCTAATTGTTTAAATTTATGGAGTAATATTTGTAAATTAGGTCAATGTAGAGTATCCACCGCCCACTGAACGCATATTGGTTAAACGAGCATTGAGCGACTTCCGCCGATTTTCGAATAGACACCAATGCACTTAGGTTAGGTTAGGTTAGGCTTTTATTATCCCGTCAAGATGAAGGTGAAAGCGATTGAGTGTGACTTTTTGTTTTCTATGTTGGCAGTTGAAGTGTGTCTGTGTCTTCCAAAATCGGCGGAAGTCGCTCAACGCTCGTTTCTAATATTTCACACTTTTATCACTGCCAATGTTGCGCTATAAACCAATTTTCGCAAATCTACTGTAAAAGACTGCCCACACAAGCAACAAGTTATACTAAATGTTTAGGATTAGTGTAAAACTGGCCTATGTCTCCTATAGTGGGGGGGACATAAGTAACATTCACCTTAAATTATATTCAGAATTTGCTAAAAATACAGTGGTATTGTCTACACTTCTGGAGTAACAGTCAGCGCGTCTGGCCAATAAACCAGGTGGCCCGGGTTCGATTCCCAGTCGGGGCAAGTTACCTGGTTGAGGTTTATTCTGGGGTTTTCCCTCAACCCAATATGAGGAAATGCTGTGTAACTTTCGGTGCTGGACCCTGGACTCATTTCTCTGGCATTATACCTTCATCACATTCAGATGCTAAATAACCTTAGATGTTGATAAAGGGTCGTAAAATAACCTACTAAAATAAAAAAAAAATACAGTGTTGTTTGCAGAACTGATCAGATTTAAATTTATATATCTGAATTCCATTTTTTACTCCTTCATTTAATTTTCTTGTAATTTCGTCCATAAATAATGTGGAGTTTAAGGAGTCTTCCTGTCTTATTCCTTTTATGATTAAGATTTCTTTAAATAAATACTTTTCTGTCTTAATTATTGTTGTATTATCTGTGTATATTTCTCTAATGATGTTGTTCAGATTTCGTAAAAGATTTCTTCTTTCTAAAATATGAAGTAGGTACCAGTACATCCTCTGATCTGTCAAATGCTTTTTCTAGATCTGCAAAGCATATAAATGTAGTTATATTTTATCCTTTTGTTTCTTCAATTATCGTAAACTGGGGTAAACTTAACCACAAAAAAATTAAATCATGATATCAAATGCACTGAATATATTTTTAAAGTTCATTATTTTTTCTACATTTTTTCTACAATCAGGGCTGCTTTCATGATTTAAAAACATAAAATGTACACTGTCACACGTTAAAAGTGTTAAAATTGTTTAAAAAGGTATTTACCTTCGACAGACGGCCCGTTTCGACGCTATTTGTCTTCGTCTTCAGTGTCTCTTGAACCACTGCTGATTTTGGCTCTGCGATGTGCAGTTGTCGATGGTAGGGGTGGGGGTGTGTTGTTCCTATGGTGGGGGTTGGCTGTCTGTATGTTATGACGTATTATGATGTCAAACAATGTGTGCGTATTGAACTGTAGTTGCGTATTAAGTATGTAATGTGGGTGTGCTATTGTATTCTTATATATTTCGTATTGTTCTAGGATATTTAACTGTAAACTTTTTGGTATGATGTGTAAAATTTCCATATCTGTTTCTATATTATTGTAGTCATGATTATTGTCGATAATGTGATCTGCATAATTTGATGTAATGTAAGGTTTGGTTATAGCTTTAATATGCTCGTTGTATCTTGTATGAAAGGATCTTCCTGTCTGTCCTATGTAAAAATGTGGGCAACTATTGCATTTTAATTTATAAACTCCAGTTGAATTATATATATTTGAATGTTTAGTGTGGTTATTTAAGTATTTCTGTGTTGTATTATTTGTTTTGTATGCAATTTTGTACTTTAGTTTTCTGAATGAAGTTGCGATTTAAATCTTTATTTTTTTTGCGGTCAGGTTTACCCCAGTGATAAGTTTACTCCATTTTACTGTATTTGTTTAAATATAAAGATAGCATTGGTACAGGACCTTCCCCTTCTGAATCCTTGTTATTCAACTGTGAAATGTAAAGTACCAGTATGTGATTATCATTAGTGAACACAAAGTTTGCTCCTGTTTGCAAATCCACCTGCTGTCTTCCTCAGAGAGAGGGGAGAGGGAATACTGCTAGTTGCAATGCTCTGTACCTTGCACAGGCTTTATTAGAAACTTCAGAATTCGATTCTTTCGTTGCGGTATTTGAACTGCCATTCTTATGAACGCCCAGCTAATCAAGTTAACATGCGAGATAAGCTACTGCACTCAAGGCTAGGGGCTACTCAATTTTTCAGCAATGCTTTATTAATGATTTAATTTCACAACCTTACAGTTAGAACTAACAGCAAATTTTTTTTGTACAGTAAAGCTTGTTGAAAGCAGAATTGCAAGTGATCCGATTAGGATAAGTTTCCACATTATAGAAAACTATCATCATCATCATCATCATCACCACCACCACCACCACCACCACCACCACCACCACCACCACCACCACCACCACCACCACCACCACCACCACCACCACCATCATCATCATCATCATCATCATGAACTAATCCAGCTTAGGTCCTCTAATACCTGTTCTGTAAAAACTCTTGAAAATATTACTGGTCTTTCCATCATTGTCGTGGTCTTCTGTAGGTTTATAATGTAGAGTTAATTTTGGGATGTGGTGTGGGATCATTCTTTGCATGTGTTGAAACAATGTTTTCTGATAACTTTTAACATCATCAGTTAGTGTCTACTTTTAATTTTTTGCGGATATCTAGTACATATTTTTGGTGATTCAATCTCTGTATCACTTTTATTTAGCACCCAAGTTTCACTGCCATATAATAAAGTTGGTTTTGACGTGATATTACTTACTTACTGGCTTTTAAGGAACCCGGAGGTTCAATGCCGTCCCCACATAAGCCCGCCATCGGTCCCTATCCTGAGCAAGATTAATCCAGTCTCTACCATCATATCCTACCTCCCTCAAATCCATTTTAATATTATCTTCCCATCTACGTCTCGGCCTCCCCAAAGGTCTTCTGCCCTCCGTCCTCCCAACTAACACCCTATATGCATTTCTGGATTCACCCATACGTGCTACATGTCCTGCCCATCTCAAACGTCTGGATTTTATGGTCCTAATTATGTCAGGTGAAGTATAGAATGCGTCCAGCTCTGTGTTGTGTAACTTTCTCCATTCTCCTGTAACTTCATCCCTCTTAGCCCCAAATATTTTCCTAAGAACCTTATTCTCAAACATCTTTAACCTATGTTCCTCTCTCAGAGTGAGAGTCCAAGTTTCACAACCATACAGAACAACCGGTAATATAACTGTTTTATAAATTCTAACTTTCAGATTTTTTGACAGAAGACTGGATGACAAAAGCTTCTCAACCGAATAATAACGGGCATTTCCCATATTTATTCTGCATTTAATTTCCTCCCAAGTGTCATTTATGTTTGTTACTGTTGCTCCAAGATATTTGAATTTTTCCACCTTTTCGAAAGATAAATCTGCAATTTTTATAGTTACGTTTCGTACTATATTCTGATCACGAGGCATCATCGAGACGTGATATTACGTAACCGTAATTTATTCTCAGTTAACATTTGTTTATCAAAGTGTCACTTAATTATTCCATTGATTTTGTAGTATTTTTGTAATTTAATGTTCATATCTTTTTCTTCTTTTTCTTAACTTGTTATTAGACTTTCCAAATATGTGAAATTAGGTACTTGTTCTATTATTTTATTGTTAATAATCAGGGTGCGAATTACGATTTCTGATGAGGGAGGGATAGAATCCTAGACAGAGAATATCATACATAAAATTATTATTATCCTCATTCGATATGACTCAATGCTTGGTCGCACTGAGTTGCTTGTCTTGCATCTTGATCATAATAATAATTATTATTATATTAATGAGCAGGCTTGAGATAAGATGTGTAATTCCTAAGTCATTGATTGTTGTCAGCTTGCCAGTGATGATAATACATCAATATTATTTTCTTTGCCTACTTTATAAAATACATATACTTGTATTAAAACAATTATATTTTGTGAGGGGGGGATAGAAGTTATTTCTGGCAGGGATGTTAATATGAATTTATGAGAGGGGGATAACTTTTCAACAGGGGGGGCGGCAATCCCCCCCCCCTACATTCTCCCCTTTAATTCGCACTCTGTTAATAACAATTTTTACTCTCTGAATGTTTACCACATATCCCTATTGATTTTGAGTTGGAGATTTTCATATATTTTTGACAAATTTTATTTAATTCATTAACAGCTTTCTGTAGTTCATCCTCAGATTTAGCAAGTATAATTTGATCATCAGTGTACAATAGAGTTGGGTTTTTATTCCTATTGTTGAGTTGGATGCCACTATTTATTGTCTGTTTCCATTCTTAAACAATTTTGTCAATATAGATATTTAATAAATCAGGCGATGCTCCACATTCCTGTTTTACTCCCATATTAATGTTAATTGGTTCTGATAAGTGGCCATTAGAATATTTTATATACATTTTTAAGTTACTCTAAATACTTTGTACCGGTATTGCTCTTTGTAGCTGAGGTGTTATATTTGCTTCTTTTAAAATTTTCCATAATTTTTCTTTGTCATATGCCTTTTACTAATCAATAAAAAAAATATTGACGAGTTAAATTCCCCCCCTCTTTCCCCCGAAATTTGTTGTAGTGAGAAAATAGCACTCTTTTATATATTTATAATATTAAAATGGATTTGAGGGAGGTAGGATATGATGATAGAGACTGGATTAATCTTGCACAGGATAGGGACTGATGGCGGACTTATGTGAGGGCGGCAATGAACCTGTGGGTTCCTTAAAAGCCATTTTTAAGTAAGTAAGTAAGGTATTAATAACAGATTGAGTGATTATACTGTATATACGCTGTACAAAACTGTATACTTTTTCTGCATTATAGAGGTAGTTTTTTTTATGAATTCCTGAACTATTCCCTTCTGTTTCTGCATTGGGCATTTTTTTTTTTTTTTGCAAATTCCTTAAATATTCCCTTTTGTTTCTACATTGGGCAGGTTCTGCATTGTACAGAATAAGTGGCACTATAATGCCTATTCTAACATCCAGGACAAAAGAAAGTGTTCACATTGGACATTCCGTCTTCCATCAGTTTTACTTTATTTGCGTGTTTTGGAGATGTAACAATATTTGCAGTTTGAAGTGAGGTTAAGATATGAATTCATTAACAGTTTCTTTGTTGGCCAATGCTTAGTATGTCATTAACCTACCAAATAATGGTAAAGTTGTTCAGATATTTTAAGAAACGTCGTGTAGGCCTAATATTTTCCTGAAATAATATGAAATTAGCTTCCATAATTTTCCTTGTAAGCCCTAAGAATGAAATTCGTTTTGTTACAAACAGACATGAAGACTTGAAGCAGATGTTAGACAGCAATAAGGACAGCTTGAAATTAGAAGCTATGAAGAGGATAATAGGGGTGAGTATAACTAACACTTCTAGTAATGTGCAAATTTCATATATTATAGTACCTATTAAATTTAATATTTTATATTCTGCATTGCTAATAATACTTTGTTACGTATAAAATTTTGGTAATTTTGCTTTGCAGATGGTTGCGAAAGGGAGGGATGCATCTGACCTATTTCCTGCTGTAGTGAAAAATGTTGTTTCTAAAAATATTGAAGTTAAGAAGTTAGTTTATGTTTATTTGGTACGATATGCTGAAGAGCAACAAGATTTGGCATTGCTATCCATATCGACTTTCCAGAGGGCACTAAAGGTAGGATATTTATCATAGCAATTATTTTATAAAGTCAGTGAAATAGGTGGTAATTAAAGGGTGCGTCAGAAAGAACGGATGGATTTCACAGGGCAAGAAAATTGTAAGGATTCATCAAATCAAAAATGTATTGTTATCAACAGATTCACCAATACATGCAGTTTATTTATGGTATACAACATCATCCATATGATGTCCTTGGCTTTCGATACAGGCATCCGGACGTTTTCTGAAGTTCGCCATCACTTTCACAGTCATAGTTGGTGGGATTGCCGCGATTTCTTCACGAATCACCGTCTTCAGTTCGTCCAGTGTATGTGGTTACTTACGCCTTCAAGTGGTCCCAAAGAAAGAGCTCGCAGGGCGCGAGATCTTACCGTAACCTCGGACAATCTCAGTGCAATAGCATGTTTGCGGGCTGATCGTTGAGGTGGCCGGACAACCTACTATCTGTCTCCACATTTGCAGGTGTACACGCTCTCCTTGTTCGTCCAGGTGATTTCTTCTTTAATGTTGAACCTGTGGTACGAAATGAAGCCACCCATCGCAAAACTGTATTCTGAGTTGGAATCCTAGCGTGACGTCCGATGTCGAAATGAGTCCTGAGTAGCGATCACAGACTCTTCATTCTTCAAAAATGTCTCTGCGATTAAAGCACGTTGTACACCAGACCAACACCATGTTCTCAACTGAAACTGCATTCTCTCGCTGACCCAACAGTCGTGGTCCCCCTCACTCTATCCTTCCCCTCGCTGCGTATCGATAGTTTGAAATCCATCCATTCTTTCTGACGCACCCTATATGATCTTTTTGCCATATACACATACAGTAGTGTGTCTTTTTAATAAAAACTGTAAAATTCAGTTTTCATCAGATTAGGTTTAGCAATGGATTCTTGCTGATAACATTTCAGTCAAATTTTCTCCCCTCGAGATTTACATTTGAGGTGCATTCATGTTCCTATCTACAGACCTTACAGAACATTTCATAGATAAACTTAAAATGTTAGGCGCATCTTGACTTGGAGATATTTTGTATTTTAAGTTGTTAATAGCAGGGTCATTCCACGATTTCGCGACATTTTACATTTTGTTTTAATCTTTCTGCATTGGTAACTTGTTATATACTGTATAATTTTAAAATTAGATTATTAAAGAATCTGAATTTGACAACAATATTGATAAATACAGAACTAACTGGATCCACGAAGCATAGAGAATAGACAGGAACAGAATTCCATAGTCAATTGTCATATACAGACCACAGTTCAGGAGAAATCAAGGGCATCCTCTGAAGAGACTTTTGGATAATCGAGGCTGGAATGAGTCACATAGCTCATTTCTATGATAGTTCACTGATAATTAATTTTCATAAAAATTTCTTTTTATTATTTTTTGTGCCCAAGAATATACTTTAATTTTGAAAAGTCATTCTTGTAGATATCTTTAACTTATAAAACGTTTGTTTGGAATTCTTGATTGGTAATTATGTGAATGATACTGTCTCTGTGTTTAATTTATTTTATATATAAAAAAAAAAGATAACACAAATTGTCATTTTGTATTTTTCTTAAATCTTTTTAGTAAAAAATGATCAATATAGGTTGTATACAAATTGGTATCATAGATTTTGGAGACGTGTTCATAAAAACAGAACATAGCAAAACTTTCATATAAACATAGTACTTCTCAAAATCTTAGTTTCAGAGTTAGTACGGAGTTTATTTTTACATTGACTCCTGAAGAGCAATCAACTGAAATTGCTGTTGTCATGTTGTAACTTTTCTCTAGAATTGGACATGAGATTGGGTAGCCGGATAGCTCAGTTGGTAGAGCAGCTGGCTACGGACTGGAAGGTCTGGGGTTCGATCCCAAGTGGTGATGGGATTTTTCTCCTTGCCAAACTTCCAGAATGGCCCCGAGGTTCACTCAGCCTCCTATAAAATTGACTACCGGGTCTTTCCTGGGGGTAAAAGGCAGTCAGAGCGTGGTGCTGACCACACCACCTCATTCTAGTGCCAAGGTCATGGAAAGCATGGGGCTCTACCTCCATGCCCCCAAGTGCCTTCATGGCGTGTGACGGAGATACCTTTACCTTTACCTTTTACTGGACATGAGATTTGTTTTATTGTCATTCATTCATTGTTCTGCCCAAGGACAGGTCTTTCATTGCAAACGTAGCATTCTGCAATCCTTCCTATTTTCGTCTGCCTTCCTCTTTGTCTCCTCATATGATTCATAGCCTACCAGTTTATTGCACATTATTTATCATAGAATTTTAACATGAATTGAATATTTCTTTCGAAGGATCCAAATCAACTGATAAGAGCAAGTGCCCTGCGTGTGCTGTCCAGTATTCGTGTGCCTATGATAGTGCCGATTGTGATGTTAGCCATCAAGGATTCTGCTTCAGACATGTCTCCTTATGTTCGCAAAACAGCTGCACATGCTATACCAAAACTTTACAGGTACATAAATAGTAATATGCGTTACAAGAGCGGTATGTTGAAGCTTTCAAGTTCGAGGAAAAGTTTGAAAAAGTGAAACGTAGTTGAGCTTTTTTAATTTCCGAGAATTGAAAGAAAACATATCGCTTGTGTATCATACATTATTGTGTGCGAAGATCGTTTATTACATACCTGAAAGAGGAATTTGTAATTAGTTGCAATGAAATCTCCATTTTGGTTTCTGTTCAATGACGGCAAATTTGCAAAACAAAAATATCTATCTTCAACATTGTTACTTTAAAATGTTTTCTGTGTTTACTATACTCCAGCAAGCCGTGATATGTGTCTGTCTTTCCCCCCCCCCCCCCAGTCTATGATGAGTCTGGAATCTTGTTGATTTTTTCATGGCTTCCTTAATGTTACTTGCATCACGAATGCAGTAACTTTAGTGGAGTTGTAGAGTTTACTTAATTTTTGGAAATATTTAAAAACAATAATTAACAGTGCAATTTAGGTGAAATTGCAGTGGTAAGTTTCCAATTTATAATTATTACTATATTGAACGTGTCTAAAAATAATACGTTAAAAGCCTAAAGCAGTAAAATCAATATGTCATCACTTAAGCGGTAAGAAGAGGGAAATTGTTATGTGTGTTAGGTTGGGAATACTGAATGTGGAATTTTAGACTTTCCGCAGATTGGTTTTGTGCGGAAACCAAGGAAATACGCACGATCTCGCACAAAATTCCTTATGGGTCTCATGCCATATAAAAGTCATATATTAAATATTCTGTTTCACAAATTATAGTATTTTTATCAATTCTAAAATGCTAATAAATATCAGTGACATTGTTCCAACAGTATTTGATAATACAGAAGATTTCTTTTTTCTTTTTTCAGCCTAGATCAAGAACAAAAGGAAGAACTGGTACACGTTATAGAAAAACTTCTCTCTGACAAAACTACTTTGGTTGTTGGATCAGCTGTTATGGCATTTGAAGAGGTGTGTCATTCTGTTTACATACAACTTCCATAAGTTTCAATGCATATCCAATACAGGTCAGCAAACTTTGGACTAAATATGTACTAAAATTGATCGAGTCTTGAGTATTAGTGTTATTTACAGATAATATGTATGTGTATTTATTCACACTGCAAATGGGTGTATACCCGGTGGCAGTAGTAACTAATTACATTCAATAATGACAATAATAAACACAACTAATAATAATAATAATAATAATAATAATAATAATAATAATAATAATAATAATAAGGACCATCCTAAATTAAATGAAGCATGATCACTTAAAATAACATTTAAAGTAAATCTAATTTGTATCTTAATCCTAAGTTCGAACTAAGACCCACGAGTGTGACAGGCACAAGTACCTTTCGGCACTACACTTATTTTGCTGTCAACTCACTCACTGCACTGATTCTACCTGATTTCACTAATACTTCTAACCATTTCACTGTTCAAATACTTTGCACAGCCACTTCACTGACATCAACACAATAGACTTCACTGACACTACACACTTCACTGACACAACACACTTCCTCACTAATAGAACACTTCAAATAACAAGATATCAATTACACCCTTTAAGTAGTGTATATAACATACTACTGTCTATTAGTAAAGTCCTTAAGCCTATTTTTAAATACATTTTTGGTTGTTGGTAAAGCCTTTAGTAAGTCTGCAGGTAAAGCATTCCAGTCCCTGATAGTACGATTGAGAAAAGAACACTTTCCAGTGTCCGTCCTCTGTCTTCTTTCCCTCATTTTATATGAGTGGTTGTTCCTTGAAGAGTAATTTGGCGGCTGCAACCAACTTTTTATTTCTCTCCAGGCAGGCTCACCTCTGTATGTTTTGAACATATATATTCTGCATGATATACAAAGAGATAGTAGAGCACAACATTGAAATCTATTTAAGTTATATACAAAGAAGGGACTCTTTGAAGCAATAAAAAGACGTTGCTACCTCAAAAATAAAGCTTGTTTTTCACAGTAGCTGTTTACATGTGAATAGTGAGAAAACCAAGTTTGTGGGAATATTGGATTTAACAGATTCTGCTGTGAAAGTTACCTATGTCAAATAAATTTGCAAGTCACGTGTTAGATATATATCTGGTCATTCTGACATTAAATCACTAGTTCGTCCAGTAATGGAATATGGTGCTGCATGTTGGGATCCTTACAGATTAGAACATATTAAGACATTGGAAAAGATTCAAAAACAGGTTCTGAAGTGTTGTCGTAATAATTCACCATTAAAATGGGACACACTCACGGACCGAAGAACGCGAATTCGATTATGCGCAATGTTCGAACTAAGACCCACGAGTGTGGCAGGCACAAGTACCTTTCGGCACTACACTTATTTTGCTGTCAACTCACTCACTGCACTGATTCTACCTGATTTCACTAACACTTCTAACCATTTCACTGTTCAAATACTTTGCACAGCCACTTCACTGACACCAACACAATAGACTTCACTGACACTACACACTTCACTGACACAACACACTTCCTCACTAATAGAACACTTCAAATAACAAGATATCAATTACACCCTTTAAGTAGTGTATATAACATACTACTGTCTATTAGTAAAGTCCTTAAGCCTATTTTTAAATACATTTTTGGTTATTGGTAAAGCCTTTAGTAAGTCTGCAGGTAAAGCATTCCAGTCCCTGATAGTACGATTGAGAAAAGAAAACTTTCCAGTGTCCATCCTCTGTCTTCTTTCCCTCATTTTATATGAGTGGTTGTTCCTTGAAGAGTAATTTGGCGGCTGCAACCTATTTTTTATTTCTCTCCAGGCAGGCTCACCTCTGTATGTTTTGAACATTGTGCATAATCGAATTCGCGTTCTCCAGTCTATGAGTGTGTCCCATTTTAATGGTGAATTATTACGACAACACTTGAGAGCTCGTTTTTTAATCTTTTCCAATGTCTTAATATGTTCTAATCTGTAAGGATCCCAACATGCAGCACCATATTCCATTACTGGACGAACTAGTGATTTAATGTCAGAATGACCAGATTCATATCTAACACGTGACTTGCAAATTTATTTGATATAGTTAACTTTCACAGCAGAATCTGTTAAATCCAATATTCCCACAAACTTGGTTTTCTCACTATTCACATGTAAACAGCTACTGTGAAAAACAAGCTTTATTTTTGAGATAGCAACGTCTTTTTATTTTGCAAATACAGATTTTTTTCTTCAAAGAGTCCCATCTTTATATATAACTTAAATAGATTTCAATGTCGTGCTCTACTATCTCTTTGTATATCATGCAGAATATACAGGGTGTAACAGAAATACTGGGACAGACTTTGGGAGCGAGTTCTCCACATCAAAACAAGAAAAAATTATATTATTGGTAACTAATGTTGAGTTCTTGACAATAAAGTCATCAATTCTCTGATATAGGGGAGTGATGTAGCAAAATGTATAACCACAGTCTACTATATGCAGTCACGAAGCTTGGGTTGATTTTTTTGCCAACGAGTTGCATTTCTCGCGATAGTTGCTAGCCGCTTGGAGCGCTGTGAGTACTAGGAACAATAGACTGTGTCATTGCCATCGTGATCTATTACAGGCCGTAAGGCAGGCCATGTGATTTGCTTAACCCGATCACGAAGGGCGGCGTTTCAACCATATAAATTAATTGGAATGCATAAAGAGTAACATATATTTCTCTAAAATGTAGTGTAATTGCATTAATAAAATTTAAAACCATGATTAGGGGACACTTCAGACATAATTCCTTGCGAGTTAAGGTGTAATATTATTTTTGGTGTGAAAATTACGTTATTCATATGTGTAATACCTGCCTTTATTTCGATTAAATATTGCGAAATTCTTGTACATTCATTTATGCACGATTCAATAATTTTCAGTTGCACTGCACGAATATTTAGATATGTTGAAATTATAGGTTATATTTACTGTACCAGTTGCCCCTTTCTGTCTAATTTTAGTTGTCTTCAATGCCCTGTCACTACATATGTATGTTATGTCATATAGATATTATAGGTTATGTTTACTATATTTAACTTATATTCCTGTATTCGCAATTATACATTATAATTAAACATAAGGTCATGCATGACACCCGTCACATTCTATTTGTCTGTATTTTAATACTACAATTGAGTACTGAATTATTGTATTTATCTACTACCTAAGAGACGAAGTAACACAATCGTACGTACACTAATTTCATAGGAGTGGTATGGTAAATTTTCTGTCTACAATTAAGGAAGGTAGATGTGCTAAATTAAAATCACAATATAAATTCGATTTTATTGAACCTCAAAATAGCTTCAATTCTGACTTGAAATGTTGACGTGAACAGATTATGTTAACATGTAAAATTCTCTTCACATTAAAATAACAAACTTTTGTAATTATTTCTGCAACAAGAAGTAAATGGAACTTATGGACAAATTACACTAAGTAAAGCTTAGCAATGATAAGCAATAAAGTTATAATATAATATTTCACTGAGCTCCATACACTGAAATAGAAAACCCGAACAAACATTACGGCCTGGTCTAGATCGAAAAAGCATTGACTGTGCCGTATTTCGCATTTTTGTGGAAAGCTATGTAAACTGTGAAATGTTCCTTATTGGTTGTAATAACTGTAAATGGCTAAAATACAATAATTTGAATAATAATATGGGACAAGGAGACGTTTGTAGTAATATAAATCGTAAGAAAAATAGGTTAGAGATATCCTTCTTCCGAAAGATCCAGGAAGGTGAGTTTATAGAATATAATATATATTTTATGAAACTAATATATAAACCTTATGTATTTCATATTTCAATAGTGGAAGGAAGGTGTTAATTTTTTCAAAAGAACACGATATCGAAAATACAATACATTTTATCGTCTGCTAGGGAAAGAGTCTGTGATGAGGCAATAGTAGCGATCCTGGTGGTGAGCAACTATCTATGGATGCATATTTCAACTGTCTATGTTTGCATATTTAGTAAGTACAGTGAAACCTGTTCAAATGGGAACCTGAATAATCCGGAATCCTGTCTATTTCGGAACAGTTTATTGGTCCTGGCGAAATTTGTATGTATTATGTGTAATTTTTCCTGAATAAAACGGAAACTGTCCAACGCAGAAACGGAAATTGTCTGCTACTGTTCAAAACGGAAACAATATTTTGGACACACTATATTTTGTAACTATATTTTGAAACAGCGTGTAATTTCAAGGAATATACGAAATATGTAGGTCACTAAGATAAAAACAAGTTTTCTTTGCAAAATTCTAGAGGGTACGAGGGTGTGTTGGCCTGTCGGTTATAAATTTTATTACCCTGTTGACTAGGCAGACGAGTCCCTTCAAAGATTTTCAATGCTTCACACCCGTATACTGTCGTAGCTAAACAGAGCGCAAGTGTAGTGATTTCCAGGTAAAAAAAAAAAAGTTGCATAAAATGTGGCATTAACATTAAGTGATGAAGTAAAAGTTATCGAGATAAAGGAAAATTAGAAGTCTATGTGAAATAATATAGAAGTTCAGTTGTGGAAAACTCAGGTGTGACACTTTAAAAAATAAAGATCATAATGAGTGATTGGCGTGCGACCAATATTGGTGACACAAAAGGAACCAGAAAGCAACTGTTTATGTGAAAATAAATGAACTGTTGTGGGAGTGGGTTCTTCATGACCTTTCAAAGAACAAGCCAATTTCTGGATCTGTTCTGCAAAGCAAGCTATTGAACTGGCAAAGAAATTAGATAACCCAGAATTCAAGGCTTCTAATAGATGGCTCCTAGTCCAATTAATTAATAATGTGCATTGATATGCAGTGCAGTATTAGAGTATAGTGTTAGATATTAAACAGAATGAGATTAGTAAACTTTAGTAATGTTTAATGGCTAATGAGTGAGTTACGATAATATTTATACAGAAAATGAGATTTTATTCAAGATGATTCACCAACGTAATGAGCGACAGCTGATTTAATGTGATGAGTGTTAAATGGAATATTTTGTACTTCTTGCAGTTTGTGGCGTGCCATTTTGTTTTTCATGTATATGAATGACAAAATATTCCATTTTAATGTCACACCTGAATAATATGGAAAACTGTCCACAACGGAAAAAAAATTAGGACCATGCCACTTCCGTCTTGAACAGGTTTCACTGTATTAAGCTTCGTGACTGTATATAGTAGACTGAGGTATAACTGTTTAATGTAGACACCATATTTTTATGTTATGGCACTTATATCACCTATATGCAACCCCTAAACTGTTGGAGGACCACATCTGTTGTTCGTTAGCGGGTCCATATGACCTAACTGGGAGAATTGTCAGACAACTCCACTATTCATATCCCCTGTTCACCACTTAGGGGACGCTTATGCATACCATGGCAAGTCAGCCCCCATTTTTTATAGAACTATTAACTGTGTTGCCAAGGCTCATTTGTTAAAAAAACAGGTTGCACCACAGGAAGGTGAGGATTTGATTTGTGTAAGCGAGATTATGAAATACACTTCACTACTCCTTGCAACCCACAAGAGAAAATTTCACATAAACATATGTCCGGAAATTTACCTCCGGAGAATTTTACACTGAGGGACTCTATGTATCATAAGCAGTGAAAAATGTACGGAACTTCGTTCGTGTTAATGCAGCTTCTGTGAGAACCTCTTTGTTACTTGTTATAGCTCGCGCAAGAAACGATTACCGAAAAGCAATGATGGCATTTGCTGTCTGTTTTGACGTGTGTATGTAGGCACGCCAAGGGGAGCGAGGTGCGGGCCGATGGAAGTACTGTCTCTTCCAAGAAGATGAACAAATGAGGGCATCGCTGTGGAAATAAAGAACGTAGCAAGAGAAAAATTCAAAGCTAATTAAGCGCGCAACATATGTTTACGAATGAAATAATAATACTGTGCGATACAAGAACACGTATTCACATGCAATGGAACAAACTAAAGTCGTAATGTAACTATCACAACTCAAAACTGATTCTATCGATGTCATTTCTCTTGCGACTGTACTCTTGAATATCGTTAAAGTTATCTCGTGACCTTTCCTGTCACCCGCTCTTCTTTATCGCAGGGTTTGATTCGCATTCCTTCCGTCGGTAATCCGTACTTGCGAGACCTATAGCTTCAACAAGTTCAAGCCCACTCATCGCGACGAGGTGAGTACCCAGTACCAGTTGCAGAAGACAACCCTGCAGTATATATTGACTACACCCCAACTCTGGCTACTGCCAGCAGACATCTATAATGAATACCGATCAAAATAATAATAATAATAATACTAATAATAATAATAATAATAATAATAATAATGATTTATTTAACCTGGCAGAGTTAAGGCCATACGGCCTTCTCTAACACTCAACCAAGAGTAAAAACTGCGTTACGGAAACACTACAAATTTACAAAGTACACACAAAACTGAATAAGATAATAATAATAAAATGTAAACAACAAGTAAGAAGAAATCAGACATAATATATAACATAGAGAAGGAAAGAAAAAAGCATAATAAAATGTGAACAGCAGGTCAAAAATAAATGAGACCTACAAGGTATAAAAAAATAAGACAATTATTGATAATAATAATAATAATAATAATAATAATAATAATAATAATAATAATAATAATGATTTATTTAACCTGGCAGAGTTAAGGCCATACGGCCTTCTTAACACTCAACCAGGAGTAAAAACTGCGTTACAGAAACACTACAAATTTACAAAGTACACACAAAACTGAATAAGATAATAATAATAAAATGTAAACAACAAGTAAGAAGAAATCAGACATAATATATAACATAGAGAAGGAAAGAAAAAAGCATAATAAAATGTGAACAGCAGGTCAAAAATAAATGAGGCCTACAAGGTATAAAAAAATAAGACAATTATTGATAATAATAATAATAATAATAATAATAATAATAATAATAATAATAATAATAAGAATAGTAATGATAATAATAATAATAATAAAAAATAATAAAATAATAATAACAGGCCTAATAGTAATAATAATACTAATAGTAGTAATAAAATAGTGCAGTACAAAGCATACAATGAATACAATATTTTTAAGTATACACAGTAAGGAAAATTATGTTTATATATAACTCAACTTATCACATTAGAGATATACCATTATCGGAAAATATGAAAACAAAAATATAAAATAAGTTAAATATCACTACAACATAAAAAAATATGTGAATACGTAGAAACATGCAATACAACACTTGTCATAATAGTAAGTTAGTTTGGCAACTCATCATAAGATAATTTTCTAACTTGGATTTGAAAGATTTCTATGTTCGGTAGCCCTTGACTTCAGGCAGCAGAGAGTTCCAGTGACGAGAGGTAGCAACAGTGAAAGATGAGGAATATAGAGATGATGTGTGAAGTGGAATTTCTAGCGTGTTATCGCGTTGTGATCGAGTATTAATATTATGATAGCGAGGTATTATGATACCCCTCATTTCTCGTGAAAAACAACTGAATAGACTACAGTGGACTTTATATTGTCAGCAAACATTAAGAAGATTGATTGATATGTCCGGAAATGTCTGGTTTATGAGTTATTATTTGAAATATGATATTCATTGCATTTCGAGGTACAATCCAACAACAACAAAGCTGTGGAGTTTGTATCTAGCTAAGTTTGCCCCTTAGGACATCAGATCGTATCCCTTTTCTACTTACATTTTGTGTAAGATATTCTTTTCTATTTGTGTCTCGTGTAAAAACTCTTTTCCTACTTGCATCTTATATAAGGGAAGGTTGTTTTTTTTTCATCTGTATTGTCAGTATTATTAATATATCCTGACTTATGCTGCAGCAACTGTTAGAGACATCACATATAAACCTGAGCAGTTGGGTTAGCTGGATCCCTATTTTTTTTTAACGAGGTATGTTTCGCCCCTTGTCCTTTCTTAATCGACTTTGGAACCAACAATGGAATAGTTAGAAGAAACTGTATTCATATTTAATTGAAGAAGCTGTATTCATAGTATTTAATTGTATCTAATTTACGCAAAATTGTTTCAGGTTTGCCCTGAGCGTATTGACTTAATTCACAAAAATTACAGGAAACTCTGCAATCTCTTAGTGGATGTGGATGAATGGGGACAAGTTATCATCATCAACATGCTGACTCGATATGCTCGCACACAGTTCACAAATCCAAATGCTGATGTAAGTAGTAGTACATGTAAAACAACAAGGGCATTTATTGAAGTGGCGGTATTCGTTTTTACAAAATAACATTGCAGTAAATTAGTTCTATTGTTTATTTTCAATAAATTTATTTCTACAAGATTAAGTTATTTTTAAAACATTGTTAATTAGTTAGTTTCTAATAGCTGGATACATTGTAATTTCCTTATTGTCCATTTATACAGGTTGTAACAAAAAGGTATGGAAACATTTCTCACATGTAGAAGAAGAAAATATGCTATTTGGACATGGTTCCACAAATGCTTTATTTCCATGTTAGAACTAATTTTCTACAACTCTTCATGATGCATTGATCATGAGAAACACACAGTAACAGAACGTGCCAGCTTACCACATGAAACTGTGTCTTGCATGAAATGTTTAAAATGCCCTCTTGGTTATGTCTGGTTAGAATGTAGTTGTAATTCTTAGGTTCACCGTCAGTGTTTTGTGTTCCAATTGGATGAAGGTAATGTTGGTGACTTTTTGTTAGAGCCTCATGTTCTTCCACCCAGGCTCAACGGGCAAACTTGTCTTGCATTCTTAGAGAAAACTCTACAAGTTTTGCTAGAAGATGTGCCTTTACCAGTGCGACGAAAATGTACTTCATGCACGATGGAGCTTCTCATTTCAGTGTTAAAGCTTGTTGGTTTCTAAATAACAGATTCCATGACAGATGAATAGATTGAGGTGGATCAATTTCTTGGCCTCCACGCTCTCCGGACTTAAACTCACTATACTTTTATTTGTGGAGGTATTTGAAAGCTATTGTGTATGAAACCCTGGCACAAGATGCAGAGAGTCTTTGTGCCTGTATTATGGAAGGCTGCGGAACAATACGCAATTCTCCAGAGATATATTGGCACATCTGGAATTCAATGCGGCGGCGGGTCGATGCATGTATCCATGCTCACAGAGGGCATTTTGAACATTTCATGTAAGAGAGAGTTTCATGTGGTGTGCTGGTACATTCTGTTCCTGTGTGTTTCCCATGATTAATGTATCATGAAGAGTTTAGACAATGAGTTTTAACATGGAAATAAAGCGCTTGCGGAACCATGTCCATATAATATATTTTCTTCTTCTATGTGTGAGGAATGTTTCCTGAAAGTTTGCACGTTCCTTTTTGTTACATCCTGTATTTATTGAGATTTGCATTGGTGTTCATATTTGTACAGGAAGCTGGTGAAGATTCGCAGAATAAACCTTTTTATGATGATGATGACGATGATGATGAGGAAGATGACGAAGATGAAGATGAAGAGCCAAAAAAGGAAGAAAAAGTGAAAAAAAGTTACACATTAGATCCTGATCATCGTTTGCTTTTGAGAAACACTAAACCTCTTCTGCAGAGTCGTAATGCATCGGTGAGACTCTTTGTTTAAATAATTATTACGTTGTAGAGAATGAAGCTACTACCGAGTTTCTCACGTACGACGTAACTTGAAGTCTCTGGAGTTGCTCGGAAAACATTAGCTTGGCAGGAAGGCAGCACTCACCGATTGTGCAGCTGGCGGCCTCCCCCGTTTCTCATAATCTGAAGCCAAGCTGCTCTTCTTCCAACTCTTCTTCCATTTCGGCCGTACATATTACCACAGTCTAGCATATACAGTCACGAAGCTTGAGTTGTGAGGGTGCTAGGAACAATAGACTGTGTTGGTACTATTTTGCATTGTCTGCAATGAGGCGATATTAGCGATCCTAGTGGTTAGCAACTATCTATGAACGCATATTTACTACGTATTGAGCTTCGTGACTGTATATACTAGACTGTGATATTACTGTCAAAAATTGAAAGTGCATACATTGTATGATGGCATCTATTATGCGAGTAAATATAGTAAAATTATGTTATTTGTAAGAATAAATACTTAAGATTCCCGTCCATTTTTCAGAGCCATGTTGTGATGTAAGGAGGGCTAATGTGTTGCACAATTTTTAAATAGTTTCTGGTGTCATTTTTCGGAGTAATATTCTTTTCATTGTGCTTGGGAACTGTTGGAATTTGGCTAGGTTACTCTGCCCGTCTCTTGAAATGTGTGTGAGAACGCAGCCAGGGTAGGATTATGAGGTGTGTATAGTTCTGATTATTTATGTGCAGGTTGTGATGGGAGTGGCACAACTGTATCATCATTTGGCCCCAAGATCAGAAGTGATGGTGGTAGCTAAGGCTTTGATTCGTCTGTTGAGATCTCATCGAGAAGTTCAGTCAGTGGTTTTGAATTGCATTGCTTCCATCTCAACTTTAAGAAAGGTATTGGCTGTATTCAGTGTAGATTCCTTTTAAAAATTGTCAGACATAAAATGCATGCTTCCTTTTAGTTTCGCGTTATATGAAATATAATGAATTATTTTATTTTAGCCCATTGCTTCAAAATGTTACTTTTTCATTTTGTATGGAAATATAATCATTAAGTATCAGTGGCGAAGCTAAGGTGTAAATATTGGGTAGGCTGAAAAAATCTGTTTACCTTGTATCTTTTTATAGAGCAGATGTTTATCAGCTTTTCTATCACAATTTTTTGTGACACAGACCCCACAAGATGATAACTCATTTTGACCTCCAAACAGAATACAGATAAAACAATGTAATTTATTTGTCGCAGAGCACCCTGTTAGCCAAGAATATTCCTTATACCATGAAAATTGAAAATTTGTATGTCTTCCTTCATCTGCTGTTTTAATATGTAATTGTGGTGTCGATCTCCTATCTTGGTAAGCACATTTTGTTCATACGTCCAACTTGAAAACTATTTCTCTTTTAATTCTACGAATAATGACCTGAATGTTCTCTCAGTATAAGCCATTTTGCACAAAATTAATACACACATGCATGCACTTTTGATTAAACTAAACTTAACAGCGCAGCACTTCCAGAGAATAGCTTTCAATATAGCGCAATGTAATATTATGATGGAAGGTTAGCCTTGTCCTGTATGGAGATGTAGCGAATTGATACCCCCTTCCCTGTCCCCCTCAAGCTTGCAAGTCAAGGTCGCAGCCATGCCTTTAGAGAATACCATCACAAACCATCCTTCGGAGCGGGTGAGCTGTGTTTACAGCTTGCCGAAACGGAAAGGAAGATACGTCAGAATGACATAGACTTGCTATAGGTAGAGGAGAGGGAAACGACCACTCGGTTATCTAGTGGAGTGCAGTGTGTAGGCCTATTCTCAGTAAGAGTTTCACGTTGCTTACCTACTGCTACAGTACAGTATGGAGGAATCTAAAAGATGGAACATAACATTTAACAATTTACAGCTCGAAATTATTGATCTTCAATGTGGCCTAAGGGCTAAAGACTGTTTGAATAATACTACTAGCCTGGTTAAGTTTTACAAGACTAAATATTAGCAATAATATCCACGACTACACAGGCTGACTGTGAAAATGATTGTTATATTTGGCTCAACATTTATATTTGTGAGAAACTTTTTCTATAATCAACTTTAATAAAGGCAGACATCGAACATCTGTAACTGATGTTTCATTATGATCAGTAGGCTACTGTTCCTTTCAGTTGCCAACAACATAAAACCTCGTTTTGTTGTACTGATAAATAAAAGTATAACAAAATGACAATGTACATTTAAGTAGCTATAGAATTTCTATTATTTCTGTAAAATAAATATTTATTTATTAATTAATAATAGTCCAAGATAGTTTTGCAAACACTGAACGAGAATTCATTTCATAAACACTCGTAATAGTACTTTCTTTTGTGTATACATACTAGGTTCAAAAAGTTCCCGGAATTTGCTAGCATCATAGAAACAACGTACCTTAAACACTATTCTACAACATTTCCTTCAAAATAGTTGCCTTCCGCAACAACACACTTTTGCCAACGCGTGTAGAGTTCCTGGAAGCAGGCCTGGAAGCCATTTTGTGAAACCCGTCTTAGTGCTCTCGTCGCGTTTGCGATAACCTCTTCACCATTGAATCTCCGTCCTTTCAGATGACTTTTCAGACGGGGAAACAGAAAGTAATCAGGTGGTGAGAGATCAGGAGAGTATGGTGGGTGATCCAAAGCAGTTATGTTGTGCCTGGCAAGAAAATTCTTTACAATAATTGCGCGATGAGCAGGTGCATTGTCATGCATAAGGAACCAGTTGTTTTCTACCCACTTTTCTGGACGTTTCCTTCTCACTGCATCCCAGAGGCGACGGAGGGTTTCTACGTACAATTCTTTCGTTACAGTACGACCTTCTGGAGTGAACTCATGGTGCATGAGACCCTGAGAGTCGAAGAAAACTTCCAACATAACTTTGCTTTAAGTGAGCTTAAATGCGACAGGCTCATGTTAGTAGATTTACTGGCATGAAAAAGAACTCCTGCGGGACAAAATTCCGGCACATCCGGCGATGCTGATATAACCTCTGCAGTTGCGAGCGTCGTTAAATAAAACATAACATTTAAAATAACTTTGCCTTTGGAAGTGTGCCTAGGAAATTTTTGCTTCCGAGGAGATGTTTTCGATTTCCACTCAGATGACTGTCGTTTAGGGACTGGATCGTACAAGTAGCACCAGTTTCATTTTGTTTAAGAAATCACCATTTTCATCAGCCATACTGATCATGTCCCCAGCAAAACACAGAACTTGATGTTTGTACTTTGCTCTGTGGACATAATTACAAAATGCGACGAACAAACGAAACACTATGATAAACAATTGCCTACAACTCAAAACCAATACTCGCCATTATCAACAAACTTTAAGGAAATGACATCATGAATGTTACCAACAAAACAAATGTATAATATCCCTTGTTATATATTAATACGAAAAATGGTAGTAAAATTCCGGGAACTTTTTGAACCTAGTAGTATTTTGTACGAGATCAACCCTTCTCCAGTCCACCCTTATACAGAGCGCAGGCAATATCTGCCTCCGCTCATGAGCTGTGAGCCGGCTCGGTGAGCGCAAACCTTGTGCAGGCCTGCTTTAGAGGCTTTAAATCACAAGCTCTCATTGCTCCCTCCATACTGGAATGACTGCCAACAGTGAACTTAATAATATATGAAAGGATCGCAGTGCAACCAAGTGTTGCAATACATCGTTATTACAGACTTATAGGCTTACTGTTACTAGGAATAATAACTCAATTTTTTGGGGTAGCCTAAGCCTTAAATACCTCTCAAGAGCTTCGCCACTGTTAAACATTTCTACTACCAAAAAGTAGTTTTTGTCATACTGTGTTATGTCAAGTAGTGACAAAAAAAACCGGACCGACCCTTGTAGCTGATTTCAGAGCCATGTTCACTCCAGAGCACGATAGACTGGTAACTAAGACTTTCGTGGTTCGATTCCTGCCTGGGAAGGAAACTTTTTTTTTTGTTCCTTATTCAAATTTATTCTCAATACTTTTCGACTGCAGCGATATTTTACCACTTAATTAACTTATTATTCCCAGAACATGAACTTTACCTTACTTACAAATGGCTTTTAAGGAACCCGAAGGTTCATTGCCACCCTCACATAAGCCCGCCATCAGTCCCTATCCTGAGCAAGATTAATCCAGTCTCTATCATCATATCCCACCTCCCTCAAATCCATTTTAATATTATCCTCCTATCTACGTCTCGGCCTCCCCAAAGGTCTTTTTCCCTCTGGCCTCTCAACTAACACTCTATATGCATTTCTGGATTCGCGCCCATACGTGCTACATGCCCTGCCCATCTCAAACGTCTGGATTTAATGTTCCTTTACCAGCAATCGAAAAGTATTGGGAATAAATTTGAATAAGGAACAAAAAAAAGTTTCCTTCCCAGGCAGGATTTGAACCACAAAAGTCTTAGGTACCAGTCTATTGTGCTCTTGAGTAAACAAGTGAACAAGGCTACAAAGGTCAGTCCGTTTTTTTGCCATTATTGTACATTTTTTAAGTATTGGAAATTTGTTTTGTTGTCTCCTTAGGTCATTGCTCATAATTGATCTGTGTATGTATAAGTCATTTCTCCTAAATTGATCTGTGTATGTATACGTTTTAATTAACCATTGAAATTATAAAATTTTTAATTTTCTTTGTATAGTAAATTTTGCCAAGCTGCTTGTCACTTCCACATCATAGTTGGCACATTCATGAAATACTGACCCAAAAGCACAAGTACAAGGGGGATCCAGGAAATAACGACCATTCGCGCATACCCGCTGCACAGCTGACTCCCCTTCCTTGTTTGAAGGTCAACTGGCTTCCTTAACATGTGTTCTCATAATGTTGTGAGTACTGGTTGCAACAAGTCGCCATTGTGCATTTTGTGTTACTTCAAAATGAACGACATGATTGATAATCCCGTTGACTGTGAGGTGAGGAGTGTGATTCGATTTTTGAATGCCCGACATTTGAAACCTGCAGAAATTTACCGGCAATTGAAAGAAGTGTATGGTGATACTATAATGAATGAAAGAAATGTGAGAAAATGGTGCGAAATGTTCAACAATGGGCGAACAAATGTCCACGATGAAACTCGACCCGGACGCCCATCACTCATCACAGAAGACCTGAAGACTAAAGTGAACGACAGAATCTTGCAAGACAGGCACACATCATTCGACAAATTGCATATTGCCTTTCCTGACATTTCTCGTTCTTTGCTTGGTGAAATTGTGTCGCAACATCTTGGCTACCACAAAATCTGTGCACGATGGGTTCCACGGCAACTGAGTGACCAACACAAAACTCAGAGAATGGCCTCAGCATTGACATTCTTGATGCGATATCACACAGATGGAGACGCCTTTCTTGATCAAATTGTGACTGGTGATGAGACCTGAGTGTCTCACAACACCCCAGAGACCAAGCGCCAATCACGTCAGTGGCATCATCCCTCATCACCCAAGAAACCGAGAAAATTCAAACAGACTCTCTCAACACAAAAAGTCATGGCTACTGTCTTTTGGGATCACAAAGGTGTTCTTTTGCTGGATTTCATGCCAAAAGGCACTACGATCAATGCAAATCGTTATTGTGAGACTTTACGAAAACTACGGCGAGCCATCCAAAATAAAAGGCGAGGAATGCTTTCGAGAGAAGTTGTGCTTCTTCACGACAACGCCCGCCCGCACACTGCTGCTTCAACTCGAGAATTGCTGGATCAATTCGATTGGGAAATCTTTGATCATCCGCCCTATAGTCCAGACCTTGCTCCTAGCGATTTTCACCTTTTCACTAAGCTGAAAGACTTTCTGGGTGGTACGCGTTTTGGAAGTGATGAAGAGTTGAAGAAGACGGTGAACACCTGGCTTAATGAACTGGCAGCAGAGGAGTATCACACGGGAATTCTAAAGCTAGTGAACAGATACGACAAATGTTTAAATGTAGGTGGTGATTATGTAGAGAAGTAAAGGAAGCTTCAGTTGTGTAACAGACTTTGTTTTTTCAAATAAATATATATTTTTTTAATTATTACAACAAAACGGTCGTTATTTCCTGGATCCCCCTCGTATTATAAAATCTATAAACATTGTTTTAATTTTTATTTTCGCTTATTATGAAATCCGATTTCATTCTTTACAATTTATTATTAGAAAACTGAATTACTAAAGTGAGAAATTATTACATAATTTGCCATAGTGGTAGAGCATCAGTACACTAAAATTACTTTTATATACTGCCAGTTGTAGGCATTCAACCTTGGCTTAGCTTCAGAAAATTTTAATCATTTGTTGTAAATATTTAAAGTTTTGTTTTCGGTAATATAATATTTAATATGTCACTATAATTTTAAAACTTTTATTTTCTTTAATTATGTCACAATTCACTTCGACTTCTTCTCTTCCCCATCCAATTGTATTTAATAAAGCAAAGATTTTATTACAACATAAATTGTGATCATATTGTTTATTTCAGGGAATGTTTGAACCTTTCTTAAAGAGTTTCTTTGTAAGAACAAGTGACCCAACACACATTAAACTTCTGAAATTAGAAATTCTTACGAATTTGGCCACAGAAACTAGCATTTCTGTGATTCTTCGAGAATTTCAGACATATATTTCAAGCAATGACAAGGAATTTGTTGCTGCAGCTATTCAAGCTATTGGAAGGTAAAGTATATTTAATTTTTAATTCTGGTAATGACCGTATTTCCGAATATTGAGTGCATGTTGTAAGTCATGTGCCCGTTATACACACACATACATACAATTTTCAAAATTTAATATTTGTTACAATTGTGTTCGCTAGTAGATAGTTGAGAATTTTCTCTTCCTTTCTTCCATTTTCGTTTTCGCATTTGTTCTGCTTCTCCATCATACTTCTATTTTCCATTCTCTTCTCTACTCTCTGCTCTTCTCTCACTTTCCTGCCTCTCTTCACTGCTTTTTCTCGCCTCATCTCTTTCCATTCATCTCTTTCCACTTCTCATCTCTCCACTTCCCTTACTTTAACTCTCCCTTCCTCTTCACCCATCTCCTCTCCTTTCTGCTAGTCCCTAGTTTCTCTCTCTCTCTCTCTCGCTTCCATTATCTCCTGGCCTAGTTGCCTCATGAGTGTTGCCTGACTGGTGTTACTTATGAGGTTCAAACCTGTCTCCGGACCGTTGACTAAACAACAATTATAGTACAAAAAATAAAAGAATAGTTTATATAAAATACTGAATTTCCATAATAGAATGTGTTACCAATTCTGTCAGTGTGTGTACCTTATTTGTAATTCAGAATTTTTGTAGCATCTTTTTTCATCATTATTTTGTGTGTTATAATTTCAGATGTGCGTCCAACATAAAGGAAGTGACGGATTCTTGCTTGAATGGTTTGGTATCACTTCTGTCTAATAGAGATGGTAAGTCCCTCCCCCCCCCCTCCCCCCACGTAATAAGCTATCATACAAAACACTTTCTTAAAAGACTTGAAGGATTTTTTGCGTGTGCGTGCCTTTTGTGTTCTCCCCCCTCCCCCCCCCCCATCACTAACAAGGGAAGGGTTTCGGCTCGAACAGGAATTTCATATCCAAAATTTGTTTACAGGCCCATCTTTACATCTCTGTAAAGCTCCCAAAAGTATTCGTTTGTGTAATGTGTGGTTTGTCTGTTAGAGCACTGTACAAGTTAAGGGGTGGGGAGAGCACTGCACAAGTTAAGGGGCTGGGACACCTTACCCGTAAGCCTAGCCTAGCCTAGAAACTAGTGTGAGTGGTAAAATGTCTAAAGCCCATTTAAGAACATTTTTCTCCAACGTTCTGTCTGAATATATTGCAGCTAATCAAAAGTGTACACTGTTGTTTGAGTCATTGAATGCACACAAGGACGCAACATTAATAAATGGATCATTCCAAGGCTAGGACGTGGAATGTATGATCATTCCACCTAAAAAAACTAAATATATCCAGCCTCTGAATATCTATTTCGTTAGACAATACAAAATATATGCTCGGAGGATAACAGATTGCATAAGGACTCTTGCTGAAAATCCAGAACTTAACTTGGGAAATCGAGTGTTATAATGAAAATGCACTCTGTTGTTCATAACCAGTTGTCTGCTCCAGTATACTGCCCTATCCTTCAGTATTCCTGGCAGTCAGGTGGTTACATGAATCCTGAACAAGTCCTGGACTTCAAAAATGTAATTCAGGTAGCATTTGATTTTTCAGCACTGGAGTGTGGTTCAGAAGATTGTTCAGGTGTTGCTTCTGCGTGTTGTGCTTATTGCTCTACTCCATGCTGTTTCATACATTTTATAGAGAATCCTCATGTACATTTTTAAAGAAGTGTATTGACCAATACCAACCAAACGGAGAGTTACACAAGTGAATGCTTTTACGGTCTTCATAACCATTGTGAAGTAAGCGTCTGTACAAATTTTTAACCAAAAATTCCTGTTCGAGCCGAAACCCTTGCCTTGTAAGGCGCAGTATGTGTCGGGCTTATTTAGATGGCAATGTCTACTGAAGAGTCCGGTTACCCATCTCAGAATTCTCCTTGCCAAGGCCAGGAGTTTTTTAGTTGAATCAGGCTTTGGTTCTGCAATAAGGAGTTCAGCCTGTCTTCTTTATAGTTGTTGTAGATCTCCAGCTCCTAGTAATCCTTTCGTCAGGTTCTTTAGATTCTGTTTCATTATACACTTAGAAATGCCAACACAAGGTAATCTATGGCATAGGATTGAGGTCATCTAAGCTACCTATATTACAAGGTCGTAAAAAGATATGTCACTAAACTTCTCACATATTTCACTAAAAAGATTTGTGTGTTTTATTTAAAAAAAGATTTATATATATATATATATATATATATATATATATATATATATATATATATATATATATATATAAAATTATCTATCTTCATAAAATATGGCAAAGCTCTGAATTTTTGTAGTGTATGACGATTTATTTAAACCACTGGATTAACCCTGTTAAAATAAGTCAATTTTAACTTTTGATCTTTCCTGTTTACAAAATCTTGTAGTTACAAAATATCCTCAATATCGCATTTCTTTGATATAAACAACTTAAATATAATGCATTTTATATTTACATTTTTTTTCTACAAGAACATCCTTGTTTTAAAATCTTTTCTGTCCACTAATTGGAAACTTGTAAGGTAATTTGCAGAATCATTGCAATTGATGAATCATACATAAGTAAACATGAAGTGAAATGTCTTTGAAGACTTTCGTAATGTAATTGTGTGTTGTTTGTTGTTATGCAGAAGCTGTAGTGGCAGAGAGCGTAGTAGTAATCAAGAAGCTGCTCCAGACCCAGCCCAATGAGCACAAAGATATTATTATCCACATGGCAAAACTGGTAGACTTCATTACAGTGCCTCAGGCCAGAGCTTCCATACTTTGGCTGCTGGGAGAGTACTCAGATCGGGTTCCTAAAATAGCGCCAGATGTGCTGCGCAAAATGGCTAAAACATTCATTAATGAGGTATGCATTGCATATGATAAACCTTAACGTTTTCTTCATTGTCCCACAAGTCACAAAACATATTTTATCTTATGATGAAAGACGAGTGGAACGGAGAAAAATTCTCTCCGGCACCAGGATTTGAACCCGGGTTTTCAGCTCTACGTGCTGACGCTCTATCCACTAAGTCACACCGGATTCCCATCTCTATGTCGGATCGAATCCTCTCAGTTTATGTTCCACCTCTTGAGTTCCCTCTAGTGGCCTACCCTTATGCACTGTGTTACAGATGTATGACAGTGGGACAGTGTCCACATATGTGCAGAGGTGCACTCATTATGAGTGACTAAGTGGCCAGGATCCGACGGAATAAGCTCCGTCTTAAATCACTAAGTGATTATTTTTCGCATATCATAATTATATTATTATGATGTACCGAAGTACATATGATATTTCCTTGCAGATATTCTGCATCATCATATGATGAAATAATCACTTAGTGATTTAAGACAGAGCTTATTCTGTCGGCAGCAGCAGAGCCAGCATGTAGAGCTGAAAACTCGGGTTCAAATCGCGGTGCTGGAGAGAATTTTTTTCCATTCCACTCATCTGATGATGACGCAGAATATCTGCACGGAAATATCATATGTACTTCGGTACATCATAATAATATATTTTCTTTCCAATACATTCATTAGAACTAACAGGTACAGTACATGTTCTGCTCAGGCAGAAATTTATCTGCCACCTTCAACTTCTCATGATATCTGTAACAACTGTGAACGGAAGCTACACAGGTTCAATAGTGAGAACACTGTGTTTATAGATACCGAACATAGTTTTTAGGTATTCGTAAGACTTTATGGTTCATTTAGGTATTTTAGGTCCTATAGAATTTTAATGTGGAGGGATCATATCTACATGAAACATAGAGATATCTGAATGACATTCATCTAGGACATAGCAAGTAAATTATGTACGGAACTATAAATCTGTTCCATACTCATTATAAAACGTCTTAGGTGAAAATGAAATAACTTCTTTGTTTCAGGAAGACATCGTGAAACTTCAGATTCTGAATCTTGCTGTGAAACTATATCTGACAAACCCAAAGCAGACGAAGTTGCTTTGTCAGTATGTGTTCAGTTTAGCTCGATATGACCAAAATTACGACATCAGAGATCGAGCTAGGTTTCTTCGTCAGTTCATCTTTCCAACAAATGGTGTGGAAAACTCGAAATTGGCAAAACATGCCAAGAAAATGTTTCTTGCTACAAAACCAGCGCCAGTTCTTGAATCAAAATTTAAAGGTAAGTTAATACATACAAAATGCTAGTAGTGATTTTTTTTATTGCAGTTTACAGTAAGTTATTCTTAGCATTTACTGTTTACATGTTTTTTATATTATAAAATTATTTACAGTCCTTTTTATATCTAAAAGGTGCGGCAGAGGAAGTGTATGTTTTTCGATTGGCTAGTACTTTGCAAAGAGGAGGATTTGGGGTTTCCGCTGCTTCTAGTAGACATCTTCGATTATGCAGTTTCAGTAGCCATGGCACCATGGACCTTGGAGCATCGAATGTTTGTTTTTAAAACTTACATTGAAACAAAGTCCGTATTTGCCATCCAGTTTTGGTGTTACCCATTGACTGCCTCGCTCACGTGACTTGTCTGTATGCGATTATTTTTTGTGGGGTTACCTCAAATCAAAAGTATATAGAAACAAACCCCGCAACATCCAGGCACTGAAAGACTCAATTCACCGGAAATTCCTAATGTGGAGGAAGCAATGTTGGGAAGAGCAATGCAGAATTTCAAAGTGAGATTGCAAGAGTGCATACAGAAGGAAGGACGTTGCTTGACAGATGTTATTTTTTTAAGATAATTCAGAATTGTCAACAAAGCTGCATTGTACAAGCTTTATTTTCGTTTAATTAAATTGTGTTTAACGTGCAAATCTACTGAGTTATTGTTGTTTGAAAAACATACATTTCCTCTGCCTCACCTTGCAATTTGTCATGTTCTTAGCATAAGGAGTATATACTAAAATATGTTGTTGTTTTCTAATGCCAGGCGTTTGACAATAAAGTCATTTGGTCTCTTGCACTCCAGTATTTTTCAAAGATATTGTCATGGTCAGCCACTGAAGCACAGATTTTGAAGTGTTCCGAATCCATTTCTTGATCTGAATTGCACAATATATTCCAATTCTATGCAGGTGTTTGGCCAAACACTCATGGCCTGTTGTCAATCTAAATGCAGCTACAGACGATTTGCGTGGTAAATCGGGAATTAACTGTGGTTTATGATGCAAAGAGTTCCATTTCTTCCATTCAGATTGTGATATCAAATTTTGTTTGTTGAAGTCTAAGTATGTAGATTTAATAAATAGTGTAAGTTTTGTTCATGTGGGAAGTGCAGTTGGTAGAGAGGTTAGATGTTATTAGGGTTACATACTAACAAGAATACCAGTGACATATTTTTCCACAACTTCAGACGATGTGATTATTGTTTTGTGAATGTGCTGGCTATAAATTTATTTTAAACAATACAGAAAGGGCTATTCCATATGAAATCGATCAGTAAAAAACCTCGCTTTTTTTATACTCTAATTTTTTCCCTATTTATACAAGGTGCTGAGGAGAGTGCATTTGCAAAAATGTACTATCGAAAGTCAAACGGTTTTCTTATTGTTGAGCGACAAATTTAGCGTATTTTAGAAAAACAAGCCTCTTTCAGCGCTCAGAACTCTGGAACCATTTACTTCAGGACATTGAACGAGAGCTTATTTTGAAGCTGACATTTGGTAGGTTATGTTAAGAAGTAGTCCTTATTTTTATTGTACACAGAGAGACAGATAATCTGATTTTACTTCCTTTTAGGCTTTTTGCCCATTTGTAAAAATGTAAAAAAATATTGAGAAAAAACCTTGCGTTATTAAGAGGGATTCGGCATTGTTTGCTTAGTGTCACGGCAATAAGTTTTGGGGGTATTAAATAAATTATTTTCACACGCTTAGACTTGGAAAGGCACAACACAGCAAGCACTGGCCGAGAGATGAAGATAAGCGAGCGTTGGGCGTCATTTTACTCCTGTGTTTATGAAAACCTGTTATAAAGCTAGCCCAGCTATGCGCTGCTAGACGAAACATCACGTGTTTGTCTCCTGGCCTTGCTTGCCTAGGCTAGCTCCCGCCTCACAGTCAGCTGGTTAGCTCACGCGTGTACTATTTATATTCTTTATTTGATTTTTCAATACTTTCTTATCAACGATGCACCAGTAAAAAATACGTGTTTATTTGTACTTTCAATGCGGAATCTAACCATATATTTTAAAAATATTTTTTCGTGGTCAAAGATGTCTTAATTAAGAAACATCTAAATTTCTTCATTTCCATAAAAAGTAAGAAAAACTGTTTACATGTCAATATAAACTTAACTTTTCAGCATCAAAATAAACCATGATTTTGATCATTGGGTGAAAGGGTTTCGGAGCCACAACAGTTTAAAGTTGCTAATTTTATGAAAATACTATAAATTAAAATGGTTTTAATTTAAACACTATGAAGTTCTGATGCCTCAAACTTTGCACAAATCATTGTATCATAATTGTCTATGGACAGAAAAAGTTTCATTTTATTTAAAAATTGCAAGGTCAATTTTCTCTATATTTCGGTCGATTTGAGATGGAATAGCCCGAAAGATTAACAAATTTGAAAGTGTGTTATGCAAACAGACCAAAGTCAAGAAAGTTTTATTTTATGAGGCTGTTTTCTTTCATAAGCTATCCTAAAATGAACTGGACTTTCTCCCTTCTTGAAGATGGATACGGTATTTTTATACAGAGTAAAAAAATAATTAATTTATTACAACTTGCAATAATTCTGTAACTAAACATTTTTCTGTACATGTGACTTTTTTTGCTCTTCTATAAAAGTAGGCCTACATCATATAAAGTTTGAGATGAGTACAAAATCTAAAATATGATCACAAGTGAACATCCTTCCTTCCTTCCTGTATTATAGTCTTAAAATATATCCTTGATTGTGGTTTTTTAGATCGAGAACACTTTCAGCTGGGTTCTCTCTCCCATTACATAAATGCAAGAGCAAATGGTTACCATGATCTGCCCGCATTTCCTGAGACAGCTACTGATTCTTGTGTGCGAGATGTTGAACCAATTGCTCCAGTTCAAGAGACACGCACCAAGAAGCAGCATACTGTGAAGAAACGTTCTTTCTACTCAGAGTCAGAGCAGAGCTCTCCTGCAGATGAAGGTATTTGCAAATTTGGAGTCATGTGTTCTAAATGAAGTTGTGATGGATAACATAATTCGATGGTGTTCGGGTAAAGGGAATTAAGTCATTTTTTGTGCAACTGGAGTTTTGTTCTCCAGGTGAATACACAAAGTTAAATTCTACAAGTGGGTGTGCAAAAACAAAAGAATACTATTAATATTTGAGGAGAAAAATTCGCTCCGGCGCCGGAGATCGAACCCGGGTCCTTGGTTCTACGTACCAAGCGCTCTGGCCACTGAGCTATGCTGAATTCAATCCACAGCACCGGACCAAACCTTCCTCCTTCAATGTTTCCCTTTGTGGCCTGACTCCAAGTTAGGCATATATGTTGACGTATATGTCCAATGCCAACTGCCATTATATTAGGAGCGCACTCAGCTGAGTGACTTGTTTGGCTGGGATTCCGCAGTTAAGTGCACAGTAATCTGTACAGACATATGCACTGCAGCTATGAGAATATTATAGATTAACCAATTTCTCATACAGAATAATATCTGTAATACTGACAATTAATATTTGAGGAGAAAAATTCGCTCCGTCGCCGGGGATCGAACCCGGGTCCTTGGTTCTACGTACCAAGCACTCTGACCACTGAGCTACGCCGCTATGCAGAATCCCGGCCAAACAAGTCACTTAGCTGAGTGCGCTCCTAATATAATGGCAGTTGGCATTGGACATATACGTCAACATATATGCCTAACTTGGAGTCAGGCCACAAAGGGAAACATTGAAGGAGGAAGGTTTGGTCCAGTGCTATGGATTGAATTCGGCGTAGCTCAGTGGTCAGTGCACTTGGTACGTAGAATCAAGGACCCGTGTTCGATCCCCGGCGCCAGAGCGAATTTTTCTCCTCAAATATTAATTGTCAGTACTACAGATATTATTCTGTATGAGAAATTGGTAAATCTATAAAAGAATACTAGCATTTGATGTGTTTTATTTGTATAGAGAATTATTTGCAGTAAGGTTTCGAAGTTTAATTTTCATTTATCTCAAAACTCATTTTTACGATTTATTTCCCTTTACCAAACACCATCGAATTATCCTAATCGCAATTACATGATCTGTTGAAATATTAACATAAAATCGAAATAAGTTTCAGAACTCTGCAGTTTGTTGATGTTTACGAGTAAATCCACGTGTTTCTGAATAATTTTTACATTGGAAATTGTGGATTCTTTCCAGTCACGATGAAGAATTGTCTAACTTCTTTTCATTTTGAAAGAATGTGCAGGTTATTTTCCAGTAATGGCAAACAGAAACCTAGTACTTGTTTGTTTTCATTTTGCATAACTGCATATTAGTAACAGTTACTTCACTTTATGACTGATACTGGGGTGTCTTCATCTTTTTCTCGTTTTTCCTGTACTATTATGCACTTGTTTGTGTTTGAGTACTTAAAGTGTCAAGCTTTTTGTACTGTATTGAGAAAAGGAAGACATCAGGAGAACAAATTATATGAACATGAGGAAACGAGCTCAGAAAAGTACAAAGATAAAGATATCATTAATTAAAAAAAAAAACTTTCGTTATTAGAGGAGAAAAATTCGCTCCAACGCCGGGGATCGAACCCGAGTCCTTGGTTATATATACCAATCGCACTAACCACTGAGCTACGCTGAAGTTCAATCCACAGCACCGGATCGAATCTCTCTCCTCTATAGTGTTTTTCATTTGTGGCTTTACTCCATGTTGACATAATATATTAAGTCAACTGCCATTATACAAGGAGTGCACTCAGTTGAGTGACTTGGTGGCCGGGATTCCACAGTATATACACTACAGAATTTATCTGTTATAGTAACAATTGTTATTAGAGGAGAAGAATTCGCTCTGGCACCGGGGATTGGCCGGATCAAATTTTTCTCTTCTATTAACATTTGTTACTAGAGATGAACAACGAGCAAAAAGATGAGATTAAAAGCGCCTGCAAAGCCGAAAACCCACACGACAGTGTTGTATTACGTCGCATCCTTGACATAAAGACTGGTTGTGAGTCTTCTGAGACTCGATATTGATCATCTTCCGAAGTCCCGAAGTCAGCAATTGTTTATACCTGACTGAACTTTGATCTACTTTGGCAACTGTTATATATGTATAAACAATCAGGTAGCCTATTTGAAACATCATCTCTACCTTTCAGTGTATAATAATCCGTTCCCCAGTCTTTATTTAATTACTAGGTCCTTATTAAAAGGCTAGGAATTTTCTTTTCATATGTTGAAGATCAAGTGTGCAATCTCAAGTAAAAACATATTAATGTCATGTTTTATGTTTCTTAGACATGCAAATTTATTTGATAATTATTATTTTTTTTTATTTGTATAACCTAGGTAATATCATATAATAGAACCAGAAAATTTTGATGACTAAGATACTGTTCTGTTTTGTCTTTTTATCTCATTTATAATGTTATTTATTTGAATGATGTTGCTAAAGATAATGTTAGTACTATATGACTTGTTCTGGTAAAAATATATGGGAATAGACCTAAAAAATTATTGAATATAATTATTGAAAATAGGGAAATAAAAATAAATGAAGCTCCTTTATAAGAATTTTTTGTTCCAATCAATGTTTTGAATTCTTTATATAAGTTTATTAATAATTTATTTCATAAAATATAATGTCTGTTATTCAAAGTTACGAAATCTTTTCACGCCGACCAAATGCTATTTCGAGAATGATGAGCGAGACTCGAAGCGCAATAGAATGACGAGACGAGACTCGAAAGACAAATGCAACGAACACAGCGAGCGAGAGCGGCAGTTAGTTTTGTTTATCTCTAATTGTTACCATAACAGATAAATTCTGTAGGACCAAAAATTAATCTTTATGTAAAAACTTCCCTCTCCAACCATAACATAGTTCATGATCAGGATTTAAATAAATATATGTAAGATCGAGAACAACTGTAAATTGTTTAATCTATGAACTTAAATATTTCAGGTTCAGATGTTATTATTCAAATGAACATACAGTAAAACCTGGTTTTAATGTTACTGTTTTTTTTAAGTAATAATCTGTTAAGTTCCAGCCAAATTATCGTGTAATTAATTCCCACTTTTAAGGAAACCCGGTTTAAGGAAATTAAGGAATACTTTTCAAGTGGATTTTGTGATAATGAAGCCCGAAATATGGACTCGACTTTCAATAATCAATAGTACCAGCATATTCTATAGTGCATCTCAATCAATAGTAACGCGGCACCACGTGGCAGCATTATTCTTTATCATTCTTCGTGACCTTCCTTTATGTTTCTTTCATAGAGTGGTTGCTTTGCTTGCTTTGTTCTCGCGAGTTTTGTGGATCCTGTTTCCAAATTTTTTTTGTTAGTTTAAGGTGTTTATGCATCGTTATGATTGCGATTAAACAGAAGACATTAACTATCACACAGGAAGTGAAAATAATAAGGGATGTCGAGGTTAATCCTTAAATAACACTATTGCGTATGGCAAAAGGTATGGTTTTCGAACTACTGAAGAAGAAATAATAAATTTTCAATGCCGAGTTTTATAGTCCCGTCGCTCTAATTTCCGGCAGCCAATCACGTTGCAGGTCGGCTACATTCAAACGTGTGCGTCTTGTGATTCACTGATGATGACGTTATGCATTTCCTAAGGCTGGATAAATACTTAATATAATCGCCCGCCATTTTGGCTCTTTCGTTGGTGTTCACAGAAAGCACACGAGGACATTACTGTACTCCAACCACGAGAAAGTCTTTCCAGAATGAAACGCAGCGGGGTGATGCTGTGAATGAATGTTGATGTCATAAGATGTCATAAGGTCACACACGTGGGTACTCGTATCTCTATTGGCTAGCTATCACAGCACAAACAATAACATTGACAGACACATGTTTATACTACTCTAGTTACAAAATTAGATCACTGTTAATCTCCTGGTCTTTTAATCTCTCCATACATATGCAGGAGAGCGCATGGTCTTTAAACTGACATAATGATAATATCATCTATCTACTTCGCTCCAATAGATGACGCAATAGTAAGCACATTCCTTTCACAGTTGATCTCCTGGTTGGAGAACAGTATTTGCCGCTCAATTATTTGCTAAATTACAGTGCGTTTGAGTTATTTGAGGAGCTACGACATGATAATGTTTAACGGTGTGGCAAATAGATTCGTCTGGTAGCTCGGCAACGAAAGAACAAAAATGGCGAACGATACTACATACCTGGACTTCATAGAGCCTTCACTTTCTGAGACGTAAGCAAAGAGTAGGAGTCACGCCGGGAATAACAGCATCGTGACTATAGTGTGGTTTGGGTTAAACCAAACAGAAAAGCATTCGTGCCTCACCATTCGAAGAGTTGGAAAATATTATAATGAAATGTACTGTAAATAATGATGGTAGGCCTAATTAAATGGTTACAATGTTTGGTATACAGTATAACACACGTTATTTTAGCCTTTCCTTCCCATTTTGTGTAAATCTTCTTTTAAGGAAAAACCCCTTTCTAAGGAAAAAAAAAGTAATCCCTCAGAGATTTGTTAAAAATGGATTCTACTGTAATATATTTTATAGACTATATAGCATTCCAGCACAGTTTTGAGTTACTACGTGTTCATACTTCTTTTTTCTGTGTAACAGATTCAGACGAAGATAGTAGTGAAGAAGAAGGTACCACTGAAGAGGAAGGTTCTTCAGAGGAAGAGGAAGACAGCAGCAGAGAGGAAGAAAGTGATTCAGAGAGCTCAGAAAGTCATAATTCAACAGACGAAAAAGGGACAAAGGTATGCAATTGTATTTACCATCATGTTAATTTCACTTCTTTTCATTTAGCAGGAGTCTTGTCTTCATTACTTCTATTGCATATGACTTATTGGAATGTAAATGATGTTCTTTCTGTGTAAAGTCAACTTAATTTTCAGTGATTCTGATGTCAAGAACTAATGTGTGCTATTGACTGTTGAAGTGCTGGCTGGTTTTTGGGGCTTAAAGTTTTACTCTAACCGCAACTTACAGTACAAACAAAGTCCCTTGTGCAGACGCTTGTATTTCCCTATTTTGACTATGCTGACATTTTACTGACTCACCTTTCCAGCGACAACAAAACGAAACTTCAACGTGCTCATAATTTGTGTGTACGTTTTGTAAGCAATGTTCGTAAATATGATCATATTACTCCATTCCTGGAAACAATAGGTTGGCTTAAACTAGATAAGAAAAGAAATTTACATTCACTTCTCCTTCTCTTCGAAATCTTGAACTCTTCTATTCCTTCGTACCTGTCGTCTCGCTTCACTTACCTTTCTTCCCACCACAATCTGAACACACGCTCTCGCCATAAAACAATACTAACAATACCAACCCATCGCACCTCCTCATACTCATCCTCTTTCACAATAGCCCTGCCAAGACTCTCGAATTCGCTACCTGCTAGCATCAGGGACTGTCGAAATAAAATTGAATTCAAACGCAAACTTACTAGGCACTTGGTCAGTAATTGAGACTCGTTCAGACATGGTTTCTTGTAAATAGTTCTCTTAATCTATCACAAAATAGCCTATCTCAATATATGGTAATTTCATCACTATAGAGTTTTGTTATTCTAGGCTTAATTTGTAATTCAGTAAATACAAAAATATTATTTGTTCTTAACTTCTATGATAAATTGTCTAGCTTTCATTAATCAGGTAATCTTGTCGTACTTTAATTTTTATTGTAATTGTAATTGTAAATTTAATATTGTAATTTTATTCTTCATATTATAGTTGTAATCCCGTGGTAGAGGGGCAGAGAAGGCCTGATAATACTAATACAATCTCGAAGGACGATCCTGGATGGATGCCTTGCATCTTGTAAAAATGTTTTCAGCAACGTGATTAAATTCTGTTCAGTGATTGTGGAAATTTCAACATGAATATTGTCCTTTAATTAATCTAGACTGTGATGATGGTTCACGTAATACATACACTTATGTTACATGAATACTAATTGCAAGGATTTAAATCTGGAAATCAAGGTAACCACAATCCTTGACTAGCCATGCGAGATCATCAGTATATCGTTCATTGAGAAATTTGAAGTATTCACAGTTGCAATGTCCTGCATGAAATTGCTGTTAAATTTTCTATTATGTCAAGTTATTGAAGCTTAGAGTCAATATTTTATATTAACATACACATTCGGAATTCAGTGCCTGATTTTTCCACATGCACTGATTGGTAAATGATAGATTTTACATTGTGCTATATAAGTGAGGTATTTTTTATGAAATTTTCTTTGACATATTTTTCACAATGCAAGCTTAGTGAAAGTTCCCCTTCCTCCCCCATTCATTGACAGGTACTTGACTTTGCGTCATTCTCCAACGCATCCCCATCTAGGAGAGATGCACTGAAGCTGTAGTTCTTTTTGCCACTGTGGGCTTTGCCCTCAGTGTACCAGTGTACTCTTCATCTTTCACAGTCTCTGCAGCTCATCTCTGGAACACTCTACCACAACATATTAGAGACTGTCGGACATTGTCTAGTTTCAAAAATAAATTAAAATTGCACTTTTTGAATTAGATTCCTTTCAGTTATAAGCCCTTTTCTCTGCGATAGTTTTGTAAAAATATAGGCTATATATTTCTTTTTCCTTCGTTTCCCCTTTTTGTTCTCTTTATCAGCTGATGAATTTATTATCATAGCCTTTTTATCGTGAATTTTATTTAATTTTCGTGTTTTTCTTCTTTATTATTATTTTATTACATTCCATTTTGATATATTCTTCCTTATGTTTTTCCATATTAACCATTTGTACTAAATGAGTTGCTTTCACTATATTCCAATGTATTTTACTTTCTTTTTTTTTCTCTATTATGGCATTTTTTTCACGTTGTTTAGTGTCGATTTTATTATGCTATTATTATTATTTTTTTTTGTAATATGTTAGTATTCTGTTCTTTAACTTTTTGTTAAATTTTAACTGCTTGTATACTTTGTGACCTGGTAGAGTGTAAGAGAAGGCACTATGGCCTTAACTCTGCCAGTATAAATAAAGAATTATTATTATTATTATTATTATTATTATTATTATTATTACCATGGAAAGTGAACTGCCTAGCATCACATGATGATTATTGGAGCAATGACGAAATACTGGTAGGAAAACAGGAGTATCCCTTTAAAAACCTACCATCAAGCACTGTCTTTGTTCACATGCACGGTGAAAATACTCGTATAGAGTGAATTTTGTGTACAGAACCATTTAATTATTATTTTGTAAAAGAACAGTTTTGGCATGTTTGATAATGGATTAATATACAGTATGTATATGTTAGTATATATATATATATATATATATATATATATATCTGTATGTATGTGTTTTTGTGTGTGTGGTTGTATGTTTTTTTTTCTTTTTTTTTTTTCAGTGCCCAACACTAATGTTTTTTTTTTTTTCAAACTCATGATAATTGTAATAATTTTAATTTACTTTATATTTAATTGGTATAAATCAGCGGTCCTTAGCCCAGTGCACCCTCGAGCTAGCATCTCTTTCCCGCAGATAAGAGACTGCACTATGGTGCATCTGTGGCTGCTGGCGGGTATGCTCTCTCCCTCTTCCTGCTGAGAGTGCTGACGACCACTGGTATAAATACTTACAAATGAATACATGTAATTTATGTTTTAATTTCAAGGCCAATGCAAAACCGAAGAAGTCAGAATCAAAGAAACCAACAACAAAAGAACCGAGTCATGAAAGCACAGAAGAATCTGAAAGTGATGAAGAGGAAGATTCCTCTGAAGAAGAGGCAAGTGATTCGTCTGAGTCATCAGCTGATAAGAAGAAGGCAACATCAAAGAAAGGCTCTGCTAAAAGTTCATCTTTCAATGAGAGCTCAACCCAAGAGTCAAAACCAAAAAGCAATCTCGATCTTCTCTTAGAGCTGGATGATGGTGAGTGCTGAAACTTCTGAATGGTTTGGGACTGTAATAACAATGTTAATTACTCAGTACATGCAAAACGTTAGCAAGTTGTAAGCCTGCCTGCAGTAAACCCATTTTATATATACTATACAGTATATGATATTCTGTTGTTGGGTAATCTTAAGATATAGCGTACTATTTGTGCTAGTCATATGTTTTTATCCAGGATGTATGTGAATGTAATAGTACTAGCATTTGGATTAGAAACAGGACATGTCAAACATTTACTATAGGTATACAAAATAGGTGAAAGTTTAACCAGAAATGAAAAAGATCTAAGTTCTATATTGGGATACCAGAAGGCAAATGGGTTAAGACTAAATCAACAGTTAATCTAACATATGAGTCTTTAGACTTTCACATGACTATGTTTAGAATTAGTCTGACAATTAAATGTTGGACTTTTTTTTCAGTGCCACCCACAATGACTCCAGTATTAACACCATCATTGGGTGGTTTTCTCACACCTCTTTCTACACCTGTAATGCCAATTACTTCGAATTCTATTCAGGTACGTACTTTTATCAAAATATGTACATACTGTGAATTTTATTAGTAACAACAATGTAATTTATTCGTCACAACAATAATTCCTTTCTACAATTCACCTTAAACGCTCTCGTCAACAATTGGATCTTCACTCAACACAGTATTCGTTATAGCACTCCACCGACGACAATGACAATTTACTTGGACTATTACGCACAACAATGAACTGTTAATATTAACTAATATTTACAAAGCACTATTTACAAATCAGAACTACCAGTTCTCAGTTCACAGTTCTTCTATTTCAGTCACTCGAGTTCACGGTATCTCGAACCACAGACCTTCAGAGACAGTTCACTGTACTCGAACTCGGGTCCCTCCAACTGCGGTCCACTGCACTCGAACTCAGGTCCCTCCAACTGCGGTCCACTGCACTCGAACTCAGGCCTTCGGATGCTGACGCAGATGCCGACGCACACTCGAGTCGAACTCCGGTTGGCTTGACTGGCTTGCTTGCTCTGGCTTACTCACTGACTGGCTGACTAATCAACTGAAAAACTGCTGTCGTTCCTTCGCGACCGTAATTTATAACCATAGCGACGTAACCTCGAAGGTTCCACCCGTCTCTAGAGATGGCATTCCAGAGAAATCCAGGGCCCTCTCCTCTCTACCAGCACCAGATGCGCGCGCAAACTCGTCGCGTGACGTAATACACCCTCTCTCTTCTCTCCACCGCGCGACGTCACTCAATGTTCCGTGAAGCCTGTGCGATCTGCTTTCATGCGGGACGCTGGTCGTGAGTTCGATTCTCACGTCACTGTCACAATACTTTCTAACATTTTTTTAACTACTTTAAGTACTTAAATTTAGCTAAGTGTATTTGTAAATTATTATTATGTTATACAAATCTGGCTTTCTGGTATAGCTCCCTGTAAAGCTCACTTGAATAATTTCAAGGGAAAAATTGTTCTGGGGTTGGGCATCGAACCTTTGGCTGAGCGCGTCAATGCTCTACTGACTGAGCTACCCAGGAACTCTACTAGACGGCTCAATTTTCCCCCTTGCCCCTCACCTCCTTTTTTCCCCTTTTTTTTATCCACATACCTCAAGTGGGTTGACAAGATGCCAGAGACCCAACATTGAGTGCACACGTTCTGTGTGACTTAAATTGTGGTTTTCTGTTAACGAAGAGTAACTTATGATTATACAAATGTGGCTTTCAGGTATAGCTCTCTGTAAAGCTGACTTGAATAATTTCAAGGGAATAATTGGACGGAGTTATGCAATAATAGACCAAGCGCCAAAAACCTGTTTCGAGATATTGGCCATTGAAATACATCTGTTTTTTTTATAAAACATTTTATGCAAGAAGTATTATAACATTCATACTATTACAAAAAATAGCACAAATAATACCAAAAAAGACTGACCGATTTTTAATGAGAGACCAGCAGTTGAATCAATATTTCAAAGCAAAATAAATAAATGAATTTCATGCAATAAACGAATTTTTTGCTTATAAATAGCAGCAAAATTCATCATATATCGCATTCTTGATTTTTTCCGAGTTAAATTAGCCTACAATCGACATATTTGTGCAAATATCTCATTTTTTTTTCAAATTGTCTGTTGGTCTATTATTGCGTAACTCCGTCCAATTGAGCCAGAGTCTGGTAGAGTTCCTGGGTAGTTCAGTCAGTAGAGGTTGGTGCGCTCAGCCAAAGGTCCCGGGTTCGATCTCCGACCCTGGAACAATTTTTCCCTTGAAATTGTTCAATTTTTATGTTTCTTATATATATATTATCCAATGCCACCAGGTTGTCTTTTCGACATTTCTGGTATTCTCTCCTGGCCATGGCTTAGTTGTAACTCACTTCTGAAGTTGGGGCGCCTGGAAGGCGGAGTTACATTACCCCGATGATGTGATAGGATTATTATGACAATGTGGTGCCAGGAGAGGTCTTAAATCTAAACTTAACCTAAAGGAAAAATTCCTGTGCTCTAACCGGGAATCGAACCCGGGACCTCATGAACTATAGCCAGAAGCTCTGACCACTAGACCATGAGGCTGGTCGGCTGATATAATATAGTTGCCATGACTTATGAAATGATCCTCGTATTTATCTTTTTCTAGACGAGTTTTTAAATATATTATGTAGAATATCAGAAATTTCTTCAGAGGGTGGAACAATTTCATTGGTGGTGATGATTTGTTCTGCTACAAAGCAGTAATATGTGTAACAAATTAATATTTTTAATTATATGAGCTGCATGGTGAAGTATTTCTTACTTGTATTGCAATGATTCAGCTATTTCACTTCATTTTCTTCATCCTATTTGTATAATCAAAAGAGCACTTTTAACGAGTGAAGGAAGGAAACTGTTAAAGTTTTTTTGAAACTATGGTTGTGTCGATTTCGTAGTATGAATCTGAAATATAAACTTTGATAACGACACAAGCTGAGAGAGTGGAGACTGCAGAGAAACGTGTACCAAGATCCTTGGCAGACAACTGTAGTTATTGAAAGTTAATGAAAGGAAGTAACAATATCATATGCATTTTGGAATATAACACTTTAATAAAAAAATGACACAACATAGAGTAAATGCAGACAGAATTCAAAAGAATGAAGAGTTAAGGTGACATTGGCCATCCCATGAAGAGATGGAGGTATTAACTGAAATATTAAAACAGAACAGTGGTGACCAACTTGTGCACTCTTCGTTGCACACAAGCAGAATACAGTAACAAATCGTCCAATGCTTGCAATGCCAGCATTGCTCTCTTTTGCTATTGAGTGCATGTGAATGCACACAGTGTTTCGTAAGAACAGTTGAGTTGCTCTAATCCATGTTGTTTAATGATGATTATAGTGTTGATACTGTTGATGATGATGACGACAATGATGACGTTTATATTTTGATCGTGTTTTTGTTTATTGTATTATGTTGTGTATAAGAAAACGTGAATGAAAAAGACTTCATTGCCTTTAACTTTAACCTAATAATAATACATGTTGTTGTTTTCTAATGCCAGGTGTTTGACAATCAAGTCATTCGACCTCTTGCACTCCAATATTTTTCAAAGATATTATCATGGTCAGCCACTGAAGCACAGATTTTGAGGTGTTCCAAATCCATTTCTTGGTTTGAGTTGCACAATGGGCAGTTAGGGGACTGATATATTCCAATTCTATGCAGGTGTTTGGCCAAACAGTCATGGCCTGTTGCCAATCTAAATGCAGCTACAGACGATTTTCTTGGTAAATCAGGAATTAACTGTGGATTATGTTGCAGAGAGTTCCATTTTTTCCCTTGAGATTGTGTTATCAAATTTTGTTTGTTGAAGTCTAAGTATGTAGATTTAATAAATACCCTTCTTTGCTAGTGCATCCTCATTCTCGTTTCCCAGGATTCCATAATGGGATGGTATCCATTGGAATACAATTCTATTATTGAGTGATATTAATTGAGAGAGCATTTTAGTTATTTCTGCTGTTTGAGATGAAGGTGTGTGTTTAGAGACTATTGATAGAATAGCTGCTTTGTAGTCTGACAATATAACTGCATTTTTAAATTTATTCACTCATTTCATTTCATTCATTTATTTTATTCCATAAATCTTACATGAGCAATGAAGCTTTAAGATGTGGAACAAGTCAAAATTTTACAATATTACAATTACAATTTTTACAAATTTTTATAGTTTTACAATTTAGTAATTTTCTACAATTTTTATAATTTTGTGCAATTTTTTACAATATTTTGGCGAGATGTAGTGAGATGAGGTGAGGTCCGAGGCTTCGCCAAAATATTACCCGGCATTTGCCTTTTGGTTGGGGAAAACCTCGGAAAAACCCAACCAGGTAATCAAATCAAAGGGGTTGATGCCAAGGACTCGCCATAGACTCGCCATAGACCATCCGGCTGCAGTCCTACGGCTGTATTGATGTGAAATAGAAGATTCCTGAGACTTCCACTTATTGCAACGATTTCTCCATCAAAATCTGTTGTTCCACATCCAAGAGATCTATAAAGTGAGAAGAGACAGCACGTAACACCTGCACCGGCACCTTGTTCTCTGGAGATCAAGGATCCATCGGTGTATAAATGAAGCCAGTTTTGTGGAGGATACCTAATATTAATTGTCTCTAAAGACAATTTTAATGATGATTATAGTGGTGACACTGTTGATGATGATGACAATGATGACATTTATATTTTGATCGTGTTTTTGTTTATTGTATTATGTTGTGTATATGAAACCCTGAATGAAAAAGACTTAATTGCCATTAACTTTAACCTAATAGTAATAAATGTTCAAATTAGGAATAGACTAATTTTACATAAATTCCTGCAGTGCTTTTAAACATGTGCAAAAGAAAATGAAAATCTGGTTGTGGTTCATGCTGATCCTAAACTAAATAAAAATATTGAATGTAAATTAATTCTTACCTTTCAGTGGCTGTTACGTATTTATGTATATGTAAATTATTTTGTAATAGTGTAATAAAATAACACATAATATTGAGTAGCATCTAATATGCAGAATTGAACACTTAATTTTGTATTCTTGCATGTTTCAGCCTGCAAGTCCAAGTTTTATTCCCTTGAAGACAACAGAATTACTGAACAAAATAAGTGGTCGGGGTCTCAATGTATTGTCTCGTTTCACAAGATCGCCACATCTGTTCTCTCCAGCTATGGTGTCTATTGAGCTCACCTTCACTAATTTGGGTACAGAAGATTTGGCAGATATTAAAGTCAGCCAAAAAGTAAGTGAATTGTTTCATATAGGGTACCAATATAGAATTTATTAGAAAGTGTTGTTAAATTCATTAATTTGAGGATTTAGTTCCGATAGTTTCGACTTTTTTATTATAAAATTTGTGCTAATACACGTGATTATAAAATTCATATAGTGAAAGTTCGGTTCAGGTCTTCTTTTTCAAGGTAACTTAACATGATTTGAAGCAATGATGCCTATTCATTTTGTCCACTCATCCACACAAATTAAACAGGCAACCCAGAGACAAGTTAATTCCTTTAACATCCCAGGGGCCAAAGAATAATTCCTAAGATATATATGCCTGCCCTGCAGTTCAGGATATTGGAGCAGGATGTGAGGAAGTCTTATCTTCTGTGAGGAAGTTTTATCTTTCGTTCAACATCACTTATGGTTGCAATCATCAATTACATCCTTGACTTGTGTATCTCTCTTCAGATAACAGTGATCTGCCATTGTCACTGTTACCATATCTAAATATCTATCTTATACAGTGTGATTATTTCCTTCATATTCTGCTGCGATTGTGCAGCCAGTAGGCTGACCTACATACCTGAGAGCACTAACAATATAGAACAGATATAGCATGCATTATCGACAATTAACTTACAGATATTACTGGAAAGCTGACCATTTGCATGTACAAATTCTTGACACCTTCATAGGAAACGTATTGCGAAGTTGACAAATACTCTCTCATTATATGTTTTTATGCATTTCAGTTCCTTTTCTGAATTATGCATAATATAATTTCTTTATAATTCCAAAATTAAGATATTTGAATTACTCCGTAAGTCATTATAGCTTAAGTAGTTATATTATGTAACTAATCTTGCACGAATTTACTCGAAACAGTTACACAACATTGTACATTTCTATTATTGCTTTTACGAGTTACGACTTTATGAAAAACGAAATTATTAAATGCCAAAATATATATCAAAATAACACCTCGTTATTCACGTTTAGATTGTAAAAGGAACTTTGACATCTTAGAAGACTATATATACCAAGTTATTGAAGACTACAGGTTGAATTGAATAATGGCAGGATACCCAAACAGCTTCTACACTATAAATATAAAGGAAAGAGAAGTTTGGGATACTGAATAAATGACTAATGGGGACTATAACAGGCATGATACCTAAAGAAGAAGAAAGAGGAGGAGGATGATGACGACAGCATTAAAGTATGTCAATACTATATAACGAGGTTCTGTGAAGATTCCTACTGTCTTAAGACATTGCTTAGGTGTTGCACACAATGTGTTACTACTAACAACAATAATCCTCAGTACAGGGCAAGAAGCCATTCCCTTTTACCTGCTTAACCAGAACTTGGACAAACTTGCAACGTCAAATCAAAGAAATTCTTTATACCTAATATTTAATTTCTCTTAAAAAAACATTTTCCAAAAATTTCGGCATACCGGTGATGCTGATATATTCTCGGCAGTTGCATCGTTAAAAGAAAACCTAATTTAATTAATTTATGATAATGAATCTTTTTGGTTGAGGTAGAGACTTGAGTTTTACATTTTTTGTTCATAAGGTGTGAAGTGAGTTTACAAATCTTGTAACATCCATGACGGATCCTTTATTTTCTGTAACAATAATAAATTTGATTCAATTTATTAATGTAGAAATGTCGTCCAAAGAAATTGGTGGTCCAGGGAAAAATCATTGAAATAGTTGAGAGTAACAATGGTGCTATCTCTCAGTAATGTTCAGAACGAAGAAGGTAGAGAGAAAAAGAAACAAATTTCTCCTTCTAACGACACCACAGACCGAAGTCATGTTCTTATGTTGGCAACATTGTGTATTTAGTTAAATTTGGTTGTAACCGTAACTGCACAGTTCAAAGCTACAGTGCTAATTCTCCACTTTAGCGTACTTTTGTATAGGCGCAGAGGGTTTCCTTAGTTTGTTGAATCTTACATGGATTGTAAACACAGCTGCAGTACATAATATATGTTGTGGAATAACTCTATATTATCTATTGTAGAATCAGAACCGCTTTCTTTGGATAAAACTTCCTCTTTTCGTTATAGTGTACTTTTCAAAATAAAGTATAAATATTATTTTGTGATGTATGTTATACTGAGATTTCACTGTATCTGTTATATTTCAGAGTCTACCCTCTGGGATGTCTATGCACGACTTTGCTCCTATCTCAGTCCTGCCAGTGAATGCTGTCCTTCCTGGCACAATAGGCGTGGACTTCAACGATTCAACACAGCCAGTCAGTTTCACCATCAGTGTAGGAGGAGTGCAAAGTAATCAGGCCACTCTAAAAGCTCCAGTAGGTGAACTGATCCGAGCAGTGACAATGCCAGAACCACTCTTCATCACAGAACAAAGTGAGTTACATGTTTTACTTGTGATTGCTATACGAGGTTTTTAAATAAAATAATGAGATTGGATGCGTAGCTTTCCACCCAGAAACACTGCACAAATGGCATATGTTTATTTACAGGTAAATTGAGAGGAATGAATGAACATAGTGCTGTAGTGAATTTACCTCCAGCCTATAATGACCAGAAAATAATTAGTCAGAGAGTCTTTGAGGCAGCAAACGTGGCATCTATACCTAGCACTGATGCAAAAACCCTAAGGTAAAGTAATAACATCATGATTATTTTAATTGTGCTACTCTTACTTCTTTAATGAACAGGAAGAAATAGTATAAAATGTAGGCTGACCAGATTTATTATGACCCAACAGGAGACATCAGCAATTTCAAGAAGAACCACAAACGCTTACCTAGTCACTCTCCTTTGAAATGTAGAAAATACATGTAGCAGTAGATATAATGACAGAACTTTGCACACTAAATTTGTAGAGTATCTTAACTTTTTAAATTAAATACATAAACACACGTAACTCCTATATATTGTAACTTTTATTTCAACACAACAATGTAACTTTTATTTACAACAATAATAATCACTTTCTATACTGAATTTAAACACGCCCGTCAACAATGGGATTTCCACTCCACGCAGCAACACAGTATTCGTTATTGCACTCCACAGACGACAATGACAATTTACTTGGATTATTGAGAACAACAATGTACTGCTAATCTTAACTAATGTTCACAAAGCACTATTTACAAAACAGAACTGTCAGTTCTCAGTTCACAGTTCGTTGCCTTGGCTAGTTCTTCTAGCTCATTCACTCAAGTTCACAGTATATCGAACCCAAGGCTTCTAGAGACAGTCCACTGCACTCGAACTCAGGACTTCCGGGGACAGTCCACTGCACTCGAACTCAAGTCTTCCAACTGCGTTGCTTCCGCCTGGACGCTGCTCAAGTTCACTCGCATGTCGAACCCTAGACTCCTGGGCGCTGCTGATTCACTCGCTGTCCAATCTGTCCAATACCAACAACAACTAACTGGCTCCTTCGCGTCTCCTATTATCACTAAACCATAGTTTCCAGAAAGTACGATGCTCGAAATTTCTACAGATGCCGAGAGGATGGCACCTTTCTAGACTTCTCTGGATTTCTCCCCTCAGTCGCAGCTGCTTTACTTCCCCCTGTCTGCCGTGGCCCAGTGTGCCGTTGTTCCTCTTACGTCCGTCCCCTCCAGTTTGCGTGGCTGCAGCCCCCTCTGTCTCCCGCGCGCCCTCCCTTTTGCGGGACCCGTGATCGACTCTTGACATGGCTTTCACAATATTATTATAGCCACTAAGAATTCGATTTCAGTACTGACGCATGCATGGAAGTATTTCACATAATATTGTACACACTGTACTCTAACACACACACATTTTACGGTACTTGTCTGAAGAATGTATCTTTTTAAGGATCTGTTCATTTCCATACAGCTTCACACTAAGTTCTTCACATGAGAAGTGACAGTTTGTTTTCACTTGTAACAAAGCTTTAACTGTTTTAATTTACATTCTTGACTTTTCATTATTCCAATTGAGTTCACTGTGGAGAAAAGTCTTTCAACTGATGAATTACTGCCTGGAAGACACATGATTAACGACACTATATTGAGAAGATTTTCAAGTGGAATGGCTTTCTTTTTTTAAATGTTGAAAAACATACCACTTTTCACCTGTTGGTTTGTCACAAAATTCCTCATTTTTTGAACTACTTAAAAATGGATGCTATGGCAAGTGTAACGCTTTCGCGCAATGCAAATGTTAAGATGACCAAAGAAAAAGAGTGTGATATCTCATACTGTGCTCGCTGGTGCTTCTGTCTCATACTAAGGACTGTTCAAAAATGTGCATGAATCACAGCAGTTCCATCACGATACCACAGTCTAGTATATACAGTCACGAAGCTTAATACGTACTAAATATGCAAACGTAAACAGTTGAAATATGCATCCATAGATAGTTGCTCACCACCAGGATCACTACTATCGCCTCATCACAGACTCTTTCCCTAGCAGACCATAAAATGTATTGTACTTTCGATATCGTGTTCTTTTGAAAAAATTAACACCTTCCTTCCACTATTGAAATGTGAAATACATAAGGTTTATATATTATTTTCATAAAATATATATTATATTCTATAAACTCACCTTCCTGGAACTTTCAGAAGGATAACTCTAACCTACTTTTCTTACAATTTATAGTACTACAAACGTCTCCTTGTCCCATATTATTATTCAAATTATTGTATTTTAGCCATTTACAGTTATTACAACCGATAACGAACTTTTCACAAAAATGCGAAATACGGCACAGTCAATGCTTTTTCGATCTAGACCAGGCCGTAATGTTTGTTCGGGTTTTCTATTTCAGTGTATGGAGCTCAGTGAAATATTATAACTTTATTGCTTATCGTTGCTAAGCTTTATTTAGTGTAATGTGTTATAAGTTCCGTTTACTCCTTGTTGCATAATATGTTGCGGAAATAATTACAAAACTGTGTTATTTTAATGTGAAGAGAATTTTACATGTTAACATAATCTGTTCGCGTCAACATTTCAAGTTTAGAATGGAAGCTATTTTGAGGTTTAATAAAAAAGAATTTATATTGGGATTTCAATTTAGCACATCTACCTTCCTTAATTTTAGACAAAACATTTACCATACCACTCCTATGAAATTAGTGTACTTACAATTGTGTTACTTCATCTCTTAAGTAGTAGATAAATACAGTAATTCAGTACTCAATTTTAGTATTAAAATATAGACAAATTGAATGTCCGGGTATCATACATGGCATTATGCTTAATTATAATGTATGATTGCAAATTTAGGAATATAAGTTAAATATAGTAAACATAACCTTTAATTTTCATATGAATGGCAAGGCATTGGAGATCACTAAATTTAAACAGAAAGGGGCAACTGGTATAGTAAACATAACCTATAATTTCAACATATCTAAGTATCCGTGTGGTGCAATTGAAAATTATTAAATCGTGCATAAATGAATGTACAAGAATTTCGAAATATTTATATGGTTGAAATGCCGCCCTTCGTGATCGGGTTAAGCGAGTTACATGGTCTGCCTTACAGCCTGTATTAGATCACGAAGGCTGTGGCACAGTCTATTGTTCCTAGTACTCACAGCGCTCCAAGCGGCTAGCAACAATCGCGAGATTTGCAAAAAATCACCCCAAGCTTCGTGACTGTATATTGATATTGATATTGATATTTATTTGTCATTCAACTTTACAATTCACAGTTATGGTGGACCTTCACATTTCTGTTTTTCGATCCACCATCCCTTTATACATATAACTCTTTTCTATTAATGTATTCTTTGCCGAGAATTTCTTGATTGCTTTCTAATGTTCTGTTATGACTGAATTGTTATATGTCCTTCCCCCTCTATCCTCTTCTATTCTCTCCCTCCTACCTAGACTGTTTCCCTTCCATTCCTAAATTTCCTATTTTATTACCCCTATCCATATATTTATTTCGATAATACTCCTACAGTTATAGTACCCCTGCTACTACTCCCAATCCAAAACATTGAAAAACATCAAATATCTAATACACTTAAATTACACTTCCAATTTCTCTCTCATTCCACCTCACATTTGTTCAGATATATACAGTACACACACACACACACACACACACACACACACATATATATATATATATATTTTTTTTTTTCCCCACTTTAATTCTCATTGTATTCATTGTTTGATAGTTTATCTTATTACACTCTTACCCTATCTTGTTACACTTAACACTTTCTTCTCTGTTCCTTTTCTTACACTTTTGCCACCCCTAACTTTCCTGCACTCACTTTTTAGCACTCTTCTTCTTCGCTATAACCTCTCCAACGCCCTATCTATTCAGTCCTCACAATCACTAATATCTCGTAGTCGCTTCATTCCTACACTCGTTCTTCTCATGTCTTCTCTTGCCTTTCGTCCATTAGTCTTGTCTATGCTCCTGACCTCAGACACTACCAGTTGTTTCCCTAATCCTTCGTCCGCAGTATTTTATATCTGCCTCACGTTATGTTTTCCTCCTTGGTTTATTCTGGTCTGCTGTTTCGTACTCGAAGTAGACTTCAGGTATCGTCATTGTCCATCTCTCGTTTCATTGATATTGAAGTTTTGTGTTGTATGCATTTTTCCATTCTTCCTAGCATGCTGCCTTGACGTACGCATATTTTCGCGTCCATTGAACCTCCGTTTCAATGCGCCTTGATTCACCTGTCTTTGCTAGATTTCAGTCCAAAACTCTGGTTTGTCACAATTCTTTCCACAGTATTCGAGAATGTACACTTTCTCATTGATTTTCAATTTATCTGTATGACTGTATGTAGTAGACTGTGACGATACTTAAATAATTATTTATGTGTAAAATATTATTGAAACAAAATCAAAGCTTCTGGGGACAAAATTAATTTCTGGGGACAAAAACGGGGACGTTTGCTCCCCAGGGACAGCAACTCAAAACCGGGGACATCTGGTCAGCCTAATAAAATGGCTAAGTAGGAAGAAATGTAATTATTTTGAATCAGTACAGTCAGTTTTAAAGTCTAGCAGAAACATCACTGCTCTAATGGTACTTCTTTTGTTTCAGGTTTGCTGGTCAGTCTCTGTCTTCCAAGTCCTTAGCCCTAGTGACAGTTAAGGCACTAGAGGGTGACCAAATTAATGTTTCTGTTAATTGTGAGAAGATGGTTATAGGTTCTATGTTACTAAATGAAATTAAAAGCCTTTTACGGAATTAAACATATTATAATAAGAAGTTAAATAGTGTACCATGTGGCTGGCATATAAATATTTTTTTACTGTGTTAGATGCCAAACATTTCTTCCTATTGCATTTAATGGACATGCATTCCATATATAATATGGCTAAATATGATTAATGATCTTTAATTTTACGTTGCCAATTCAGTGTTGGAAGTAGTGTTGTGTGTAAGAATACTTATTTTAAAGTTCTTACAGTTACAGGCAGCATTCTTCGTGTTGTTTTATTTTGTTTCCTCTCTTCATGGAACATACTTCGGTGTGCAAGAAATTTACCCATGCCACAAATATTAGCATATCTTCCCATGAAGTTAATTTGAGCAAGAAAGAAATGGCATATAACGTTTTTTTATAGCTGGAAATAGAAGAGTAACGGAATAAATAATAATATGGCCATGTAAGTATGAAGAATAACTTCGAATTATGAAATGTGTCTCGAGATTTACTGTCTCCGAAATTCTGTAACTACTTTCAGGTTTCCATCATCAAGGTTATGTTATCCAGTATCTGAGTGGTCACCTAGTCTGTTTTGTCTGTTGAACTTGCCTAATTCAACTGACACGTGTATATATATATCAATCAATCTTCTTAATGTATCCAGCTATTTGCTGGCAACATAAAGTCCACTATAGTCCACTGTAGACTATCTTATCCGAAAAAATTACAGGTGGTATACCTCAAGGTTCTGTTTTAAGCCCAAATTTATTTAATATAATGTTACATGACTTACCTGATGTTGTTCCACCTGAGGTAAAAATAAGCATTTATGCAGATGATGTTACAGTATGGGCTACGAACAAAGATCCAAACAAATCATTAAGAGTTATACAAACACGTACATATACATACATAGTGTTCTGCCCAAGAGTAGGTCTTTCACTGCTAACCCAGCATTCTCCAATCTTTCCTATTTTCTGCCTTCCTTTTAGTCTCCGCATATATCTTAATGTCATCTATCATCTATCTTCTTCTGTCCCAAATTCTTCTCCCATTCACCATTCCTTCCAGTGCATCCTTCAGTAGGCAGTTTCTTCTCAGCTAATTCTTTTTTTTTTCTTCCTGATCAATTTCAGCATTATTTTTTCTTCACCCACTATTTCCAACACTGCTTCATTTCTTATTCTGTCTGTCCATTTCACACGCTCCATTCTTCTCCATATCTACATTTCAAATGCTTCTATTCACTCCTCTTCACTTCGTTGTAATGTCCATGTTTCTGCTCCATACAATGCCACATTCCACACAAAGCGCTTCACTAGTCTCTTCTTTAGTTCTTTTTCCAGAGGTTCACAGTACTCTACGAATTGCCTGTGTATGTAGTATGACAAGCATAGTTGCTGTACTACTGAAGCCAAGTGAATGTCTAAATTTAATATTGATAGAATTTTTTAGGAAATGTTTGGACACATTAAACTTTATATTTAGAACTATGACGCCATTCATAATATTCTTAAATGTATGCTCATGGAAGAAAGAATATTGTTATGTCTCGTGACCGGAATATTGTACGAAATGGAAATATAAAAATTGAAAATTTATCCTTCGAAGAGGTGGAAATATTCAAATATCTTGAGAGCAACAGTAACAAATATAAGTGACACTCGGGAGGAAATTAAACGCAGAATAAATATGGGAAATGCGTCTTATTATTGTCATCTAGTCTGTTGTCAAAAAATCTGAAAGAATTTATAAAAACAGTTATATTACCGGTTGTTCTTTATGGTTGTGAAACTTGGACTCTCACTTTGAGAGAGGAACAGAGATTAAGGGTGTTTTAGAAAAATATTTGGGGCTAAGAGGGCTGAAGTTACAGGAGAATGAAGAAAGTTACACAATGCAGAACTGCACGCATTGCATTTTTCACCTGACATAATTAGGAACATTAAATTCAGATGTTTGAGGTGGGCAGGGCATGTAGCACGTATAGGCGAATCCAGGAATGCATATAGAGCATTAGTTGGGAGACCGGAGGGAAAAAGACCTTTGGGGAGGCTGAGACGTAGATGGGAGGATAATATTAAAGTGGATTTGAGGGCGGTGGGATATGATGGAGAGTGGATTAATCTTGCACAGGATAGGGACCGATGGCGGGCTTATGTGAGGGTGGCAATGAACCTTTGGGTTCCTTAAAAGCCATGTATAAGTAAGTGAGTATGCTCATGGAAGACCTCACTCTTAATTGAATTTGGCATTTCTTTGATGTTGTCGAAGTGTAAAATAATTTTCTTCCTTTCTCAGCTTCATGATCATCCTCACCCATTCCATATACTGCATTTACACATACACTTACCCCAGTACACGACATAACTCCCCACAAATACACATCATGCATATCGTGGCCTGCCAAAGTGGTGTGTAAGTTGAAAATGGGTCACAGTCCTTCCATCTATCTGCAATATGCAGAATCTGAATCACGCAAGTGAAGTGGGTAGGCATTGGAGACGCACACACATATTATGTCTGTGTAGAAAATAGCATTAAAAATAACAACTGGTAAGCTAGTATTTGCTGCCTATTACGCATTCAACATCATGTTAGGCCTTGGGCAATGTTTGGTATTGATGATGGAACCTTAAGTAGTTCTGAAATGTCGGAGAAAGTAAATCTGAAGATTGCTTGATAATTTTATAGTATTCTTCACAAACCATTCAGTAAGAAAGTAAAAAATCTCGTAAGACTATAGCCGTATTTTACACATGTCTATATGAATATATGTATTTAGTTTATACATATTTACACTCTCAGATGTATTACAATTTACTGACGAAACTTGCTCATATGGGATGATATCACTTAAGTGTCTATGATAAAGTCCAGAATAACTGTTTTGTTTGAGGTCATACTTCATATCTTGAGCCATTTCTTCATAATACTATAAAATAATCTGACTAAGAACACTTTGACTTCATTCAAAATCTAATGTATTAGGGAAATAATGAATTAATGTAGCATTTTTATAGATTCTAAAGATATATATGAGAAGTGTATGTGCGTGTCTTTGTATATGTATGTGTGTGCATGTGTAAATTGAGTTTATTCAGAATGCAAAGTACGAATGGATGTAGTTGATTTAAAAAAAAAAATTCATGTAAATAAATTTTTCATTTGATAAAGCATGTCTTAATTTTATATACAGGTATGCAAGAAGATACTGTCCAAATTTCACGAGAGGATCCCTGCGAGGGGAGTATGGTCCTTGCGAGGTAAGAGGAGAAAGTAAGCCAGTGACTCGGTGTTCTTGAAGAAGAAGGTGGATGGGGGTGATGTCATTGGCCGGCTGGGACAAACAAGGCTCAGTCAATGGCTGGCCGGTTCAGTATCGGGGGTAGGTTATAAGAGTGGGGGAAAAACTCACATTCCTTGCTCGGACTTCTCGTGAAATGCAGACAGTACGTTGGCACTTACGAAACATATTTCTAATATCATTTTGAGTAAAAGAGTACATATAAACATCAGTTCGATTCTGAATAACTACACATCATTGTGAAAAAGATTTTGAAAATTATCTGCATCTACACAGCCTTACACTGGTAATTCATATGTGTGCGTCTTAAAAATCTACAGTATACATTATTTTATGCAGAAAGAAACTACCAAATACGAGGCCTGTCTAAAAAGTATCCGACCTTTAGCCAGAAAAAATAATTCAAATACCTGACGGGGTTGGGACCCTAATCCCCTTCAAAGTAGGCCCCTTGTGCTTGCACACACTTAGCCCACCGATCCTTCCACTGCCGGAAACACCTCTGGAAGTCTTCTTTTGGAATGGTGTTCAGCTCCGTCGTCGCATTCCGCATTATCTCTTCTCTACTCTCAAAATGGGATCCTTTCAGTGGTGTCTTCAATTTTGGAAACAACCAGAAGTCGCAAGGAGCCAGGTCTGGAGAGTAGGGAGGTTGGCGAATGGTTGTAATTCCATGTTTGGCCAAGAAAGTGTGGATCAATTGGGATGAATGTGCGGGGGCGTTGTCGTGATGCAAGTGCCAGTTGTTCGCCGTCCACATGTCTGGTCTTTTGCGCCGAACTGCATCACGGAGTCGCCGGAGAACATCGTGATAGTACTCCTTTGTCACCGTTTGTCCTTCCGGTACGTATTTGTGATGCACAATTTTACGGACATCAAAGAAAACAGTCAGCATCACCTTGATTCTGCTTCGCACCTGCCGCGCTTTCTTCGGCCTTGGAGACTCGGGATGCTTCCATTGCGACGACTGTCTGTTTCTGGATCGTACCCGTACACCCATGAATCATCTCCAGTTATCACGGTGTTCAGAAACCCAGGATCAGTGTTGGCGGTGTCCAGAAGGTCCTGTGCAACGTCACGACGGAGGTCTTTTTGTTCCGGGGACAACAACTTGGGCACGAATTTCGCAGCCACTCGGTTCATGTTCAAATCATCACGCAAAATTGCATGTGCAGAATCTTTACTCACTCCAACCTCTTCGGCAATCTCCCGCACGGTCAAACGACGATCTGCCATCACCAAATTTCGCACCCCCTCAACAACAGCTGCACTCCGAGCAGTTTGGGGCCTGCCACAACGCTGCTCACTCTCCGCTGATGTGCGGCCATCTTTGAATCGGTTGAACCACTCCTTAATTTGTATTACACCCATCGCATCTTCCCCAAATACCTGCTGACTCTTATGAATTGTTTGACTTTGAGAATCACCAAGCTTTTGACAAAATTTGATGCAGTATCTTTGCTCATTTCGTTCAGTCATCTTGCGAGAAAACTAAATCCGACAAACACTTAGAACAGCACCTTACTTGGCGACCACCAGCCAGTGACTGGCACAAGCGAATGCGGTGAAAAAATTCAAGCATGCGCATTACGGTTCCTCCTTCCACCGTGCACAGTGGCGCCACCTTAGAATCACTACTTTGCGCGGGAAAATTTAAGGTCGGATACTTTTTAGACAGGCCTCGTATATGTGGGAGGTTCAATACTTAATACACATCAATTTTTCTCTCGGCTGCCTTTCATTGGAAAATAACGAAATTTTATACACACAAAATATAAGGAAGCTTATATTCAAGTAAGAAGGGTGCCAATCTCAAAATAAACCCACGGAAACCTTTGTCATTTAACTCAGTAAAACAATATATCAAGCAACTACAAAAAAATAATCACCAACAAGAACTGGACATAAACATTTCGCAACAACGTAGGAAATTACTGAAGGATATACCTACTGAACCCAGAAGACTGGCAGTTGCAAGCTTTCGTCTTAACACTGAACATGACATCCTGGGTAAACACCTCAATCGTCTTGACATCCTTCCATCAGCATCCTGCATTTTGTGCCATCAACAGGAAGACATGGATAGACAACATCTTGCAAAATGCCCTGCTCTCAAATCCTCCAAGGAAGTCGACCGCTACTGGGAAGCCAGAGCCCGAATGTTTTTAATTCCTTAATCTGTAGTTTTGTTCACCACTTTCTTGTTTTTCCCTCAGTCTATGATAGTAAATATCATGTACTAGGCATTAGACAAATAAATAAATATTCAAGTATCATTATAATAGTGATAGCTTCAAAACGGTTGGGGAAAACAAAGCAACCAATAACTACAATGAAATCTATTTTTGAATGTACATCTTGATTACACACCTTTAACACTTTTATCACTAAAGACTTCTACATTAGTCAAACCGGGAGATCCTTTTAAACACGATACAAGGAACACATCTCCAACACCAACCATAACTACAGGAACATAGAAACAGACATAGAAATCCTACATATTGAACTGAAAAGCCATAAACTAAACACACTAGAACAATACGAAATATGCAAGATGAACTGTAAGTAATGTCATTAATTTTGGCGGTTATGCTTTGAGTCATTTCAAACAAAAAGTTTTATACATATTTGCTCGTTTTTGCTTCTTTTTCGAGATAAAAAATGTTTTATATGAAACATTTCACAGCATGTTTTGGGAAAGCCATTGATTTGATTCCAAATATGCTTAGTTAATTTAATTTAGTTTTCTCCTTTAAATGTGCAGAAATTTGATCCGAACAAATGTAGCATTGTAAAATTCCTTTGCAGAACGAAAACATATCTTCAACTCGAAATTAAATTTCAGAACGCACATCCTATTTGACACAACACTACAGAGCATAAATACACCCACTACCAAGCCACCAAAAGAAGAAACCGGAATCGAGCAAGAACCTCACTAGAAATCTGAAGATGGCCGACATCAAGCTGAAAGTAGTAATTAACTAAAGTTGTTGTTGTTTTCTAATGCCAGGTGTTTGACAATAAAGTCATTTGACCTCTTATTTTTCAAAGATATTATCATGGCCAGCCACTGAAGCACAGATTTTGAGGTGTTCCGAATCCATTTCCGAGTTGCACAATGGGCAGTTAGGGGACTGATATATTCCAATTCTATGGAGGTGTTTGGCCAAACAATCATATCTAAATGCAGCTACAGACGATTTTCGTGGTAAATTGGGAATTAACTGTGGATTATGATGCAGAGAGTTCCATTTTTTCCCTTGGGATTAATTATTAATTAACTAAAGTAAATTACCATCATAGTTTCAATTAACACAGGAAAGTTGTTTATATAACAAATTTACTAAATCTTTGGTGAAATCTATTGTTTATGCATACAAACATGATCACAGAATTTATGATAGTAAACCTTGTGCAGGACATCCAAAAATCCTGAAAATTCGAGAAGAGTGAGTCATAATGAGTTTAATGAAGAATGATCTCCATATAAGTGCTTTAAAAATAGCTATAGACATTGAGACAACATATGCAAAGAATGTCTGTGCAAAAAAAATATTGTGCACAAGTAGATTTCATGGTTGAATCACAGAGAAGAAGCCTTTCATCAGTAAGAAAAATGGGGTGAAGCAATGCTAAGGAATTCGGGAAGAAAGATGCAGGATATTGGAATGACGTAATATTTAGTTACAAAAGTAAATTTAATATTTTTGGGTTGGATGGAACTAATACATCAGAATCTCTTTCCAACTGTTAAGCACAGAGGGGATTCTGTGATAGTTTGGGGGCATCTATCAGCAAATAGATTGGGAAATCTTGACTTTGTTGAAGGCATCATGGACAAGAAACAATATTTGAACATATTGAAGAAAAATTTGAAAAGCAACGCTGCTAAGATGACCATTTGTGAGCAAGCTCTATCAGGATAACGACCCAAAGCATACTACTAATGTAACAAAGATATGTCTTCTTTATAATTATCCCAAAGTAATGCATACAAATTCCAGATTTGAATGTGAGCGAAGTGTGTGTTTGTAAATAATTCCATTTCATGGGAAGAACAATTAACACGTGTTGGATGAGGAATGATCTAATATTGAACCTGAGATGGTTTCAAATTCTGTAAAATCAATGATCAAACACTTGCACTGTGTGATCAGTGAAAAAGGATATTCTACGAAGTATTGAGTGCATTTTTTTTTATTTATGTCTTGTTTACAAAAAGGATTGAATATTTTTTTCATGATGAAATAACTTACTTTCATCTAATCATGAACTTAAAAAAAACTGATAGAACTTCGTTAATTTTTTTTACTTTTCACTAGTATTGTATTACAAAATGAAATATTTTTCACCGGATAGTATAAAGATTTTGTTTTTTGGTATTATTTATTTTCCTCCATAAAATTGACTTTTTTCAGAAAGTAAACTGGCTGAATACTTTTGCTAGCAACTGTACATACCATTTATCAAGCACTGTTTTTCTTTTGTGTTCTATGAAATGAAATACCGTATTTACTCAATTATAACACGCCATCGAATATAACATGAATGCAAATATACAGAAGAAGCCTATTGTAGGAATGAAAATATTCAGAAAAGTTATATCTTTGTGCATTACATTCCGTCTCTCTTCATCTTTAAATTCTGGAGTCTCTTTCACTATGTCCAAGTTGAAATCCGAATCACCACTGAAGTCTGTTTGATCGTCATCCTCCCAAAGAAGGGTGTCTTTACTATTATAAGGTCTACAACATTGGAGATGCAGCATTTCTTTGAATATAATACGCCATCTAATATAAAATGGACTTCAGTTTTTAAGGCTGCGATTTTACCAATAAAAATGTGCGTCTTACAATCGAGTAAATGCGGTAATAACATAAATTATGTTTTCAGACTATACAATACGCAAATATTATGTATTTTAAAAAAAAGTTCCTAAAATCCTGTGAGTTAATACTTCGGCTGGTAGTTAAAAATATTCATTGCCAGTATTGTTTCTTTAAGATCATTGTTACAGCTTTATAATTATTGAGAATCGAACCTATCATTACATGAATTTTTATTTTACTGAAAATGACATCAAGAATTAGCTCCATAAGTATCATTACACCTTCATAACTTCTCTGCATACAGTAGGTGGCACCAAAAAAGAAGGAATTCTGATATTCCATAGATATATGTAAACTTGATATAGTTACCCCTTCTTCCTCTCCTATAATTGCTTGCTTACGTACTGGCTTTTAAGGAACCCGGAGGTTCATTGCCGCCCTCACATAAGCCCGCCATTGGTCCCTATCCTGAGCAAGATTAATCCAGTCTCTATCATCATATCCCACCTCCCTCAAATCTATTTTAATACTACTTCCCATCTGCGTCTCGGCCTCCCTAAAGGTCTTTTTCCCTCCGGCCTCCCAACTAACACTCTATATGCATTTCTGGATTCGCCCATACGTGCTACATGCCCTGCCCATCTCAAACGTCTGGACTTAATGTTCCTAATTATGTCAGGTGAAGAATAGAATGCGTGCAGTTCTGTGTTGTGTAACTTTCTCCATTCTCCTGTAACTTCATCCCTCTTAGCCCCAAATATTTTCCTAAGCACCTTATTCTCAAACACCCTTAACCTATGTTCCTCTCTCAAAGTGAGAGTCCAAGTTTCACAACCGTAAAGAACAACCGGTAATATAACTGTTTTATAAATTCTAACTTTCAGATTTTTTGACAGCAGACTGGATGATAAAAGCTTCTCAACTGAATAATAACAGGCATTTCCCATATTTATTCTGTGTTTAATTTCCTCCCGAGTCTCCCATAATTGAGAAAGAAAAATATTTATTTTCATTTACTGATGTCACATTGTTTTCATTGTGCCAGATCATTATGGACAATCCTAGAGAATGTTGCTGATGTTTCGTTAAAATACGGAATTTCAGTTTCCAACTGTACCTCTTACTGCTCCTCACAACCTCCACAATCTTCTATCAGCAGTTTCCTATGTTTCTTTCTCTTTCTTCTTGCTAGTTGGAACTTATTCCTCTGTCTGCTACTCTTACCTTTGTTTCCCAGTTCTATTTATTTACTTATCATCCTTGCTTTGGAGGTAGACAGTTTGTAATAGATCGGTTAAGGCGCTTGCCTGCCGGTCTGAAGTTGCGTTTGGGCGTGGGTTTGATCCCCGCTTGGGCTGATTACCTGGTTGGGTTTTTTCCGAGGTTTTCCCCAACTGTAATGTGAATGCAAGGTAATCTATGGCGAATCCTCGGCCTCATCTCGCCAAATATCATCTCACTATCACCAATCTCATCGACGCTAAATAACCTAGTAGTTGATACAGCGTCGTTAAATAACCAACTAAAAAAAAATAGATCTGTTTTACAACAGAGTTATGCCTGGTTTGAACCTCGTACAAAGAACACTTCCTAATCAAGTAACTTACTTATTTTTCTGTACATGCAGAAAGAAACATTTCTAAATGCATTATACTACCGGTACATACAACAAAGTTATTCGAAAAACTTGAATGCAATTCAAGAATTTATTGCTCTTTCCAACAAACGCAGATTATAAGAATTTGCCACTTAATATGGGAGAAACTGACGAACAACGACCTTGCAAAGTTAGAAAATGTGAAGGCAAGGTTCCTGAAGAGAGTCCTAGGAGTAGGAAAGCAGTCCCCTACAGGATCGTCTACGTGTTGGCCAAAGAGAGTTTCTTCATAGAGGACCTCAGGCTGGAACTAATGCTACCATCTACGGGCCCGTATCAAGCACACCTGGAGACACGGCGTAGGAAGCAAGAAGACATCGACCCGGACTTCTATTGTACAAGCGCAATGACGGACCGGAAGTGGACAGAGACGTGCCAGGACCAAAGACACGTGGTAACCAGACTCGCTATCCACGGCTTCCACCACAAGATATGTAGGACGCAAAGATTCCACCATCCAGATGATGACTGCATTTGCTCACTGTGCGACCGAAAGTGCGAACGCTATCACATAATAACGTGTGGAAAAAGAACAAAATCCATAAGAGACTACAGTGACTAATGTGTGAAACAAGATCAACATATATAAAAGTCATACTTAATACTCTTTCGAGTGCTCCTTATATGTATTAATTATGTATTAATAAGAATTTGCCACAGATTATGTCAGCAGTAGTACGATTTCCTCTAAGGCTCCCATGCTTTAGAGATTTTGTAGCGTCCCACTTCTTAGTAGAGAAACAGATGGCTTGTTCTTGCGTAAAAAAAAGAGAGAGAGAGATCAGTTAATACAGTAAAACTTCATTTACAGGTTTTTTATGAGGGGTTTGAAGAAAAATTCAATAATTGTGAAAGAAAAAGAAACCGAAATGACATTTAATAACTTTTTATTTTACAGAAAAGTTGTTTTGGACTTCATAGAATAAACCATGCCCTCAGATTATGTCGTCGTGTGAATGCAAGAACTAGGTAACTCGAAATTTGCGTTTTTTAGTTACCTCTTTTATAGCATAGCAAAAATCGCACAAAATGTAATGCAAGAACTTGGTAACTGATCAAACGATACCAGCTACATTTTCCAATATAACAAATAGGTAAATGAAAACGAGACATATTTCTTAGTGCAATAACTAAGTAAATAGGCAATGTCACAAAATATGAAAAATCAAGTTATCTAGTTCTTGTATTCACACGATGATGTGATAACTATTTCATAATTTGTTTATTTACACCCTAATGTGAAAACATAATTTTGAGCAGAATTGATCTAGAGTGTACAACTGATGTTTCGTATTTACCCAAGGGTTGAAAAATATATTGTGTAAGTGTAAAAACGAATAAACAAAAAACTTATATTCGAAATAATAACAACTACTACTACTATTAATTGGCTTTTAAGGAACCCGGAGGTTCATTGCTGCCCTCACATAAGCCCGCCATTGATCCCTATCCTGAGCAAGATTAATCCCTATCCTGAGCAAGATTAATCCAGTCTCTATCATCATATCCCACCTCCCTCAGATTCATTTTAAGATTATCTTCCCATCTACGTCTCAGCCTCCCCAAAGGTCTTTTTCCCGCCGGCCTCCCAACTAACACTCTATATGCATTTCTGGATTCGCCCATACATGCTACATGTCCCGCCCATCTCAAGCGTCTGGATTTAATGTTCCTAATTATGTCAGGTGAAGAATACAATGCGTGCAGCTCTGCTTTGTGTAACTTTCTTCATTCTCCTGTAACTTCATCCCTCTTAGCTCCAAATATTTTCCTAAGAACCTTATTCTCAAACACCCTTAATCTCAGTTCCTCTCTCAAAGTGAGAGTCGAAATAATAACATGGAAAGTATTAGGAATTTTGCCATACCTTAGAAAAACAACAAATAAAACGAATAAAATAAGTTTTAATGTACTAGAATTTCTAAGACAAAACAAAGGATTGTGGGAGAACAAAAAATTCGATTAAATAAATTCTTCTTTGTAACATTCTCCAAAGAAATCTCTATGTCGTGTTTCACAAGAAGTGGGCGTTTCAAATACCTTAGCCCTACTAAACTTCTATAGTCCAAGAGTTACAGCAGCATGGCAATATAAGTTGAATGAATTTCTGTAATTTGGCTTTACAGAACATATTGATATTGTTGATACACATAAAATAATTTTCTCTGATGAGGCAAGGTTTCATTTATCTTGTGCTGAACTACGTTGAAGGTTACAGACATATATTGCTGCTGTCTGTGTCACATGCCGCTTAACACATATGTATGCCCTTCATCAGCTCATACCTGTATATGTTAATGCATTCAAAATGTAGAATGATACTTTGAAAGAAAAATCCAAGTACGCTTAATGAGAATACAGTTTGAAAACTTCTTGATTCTGCAGACTGGAACTGCTGGCTTTTCATAGTGGAGCCAAAATTTGAAATCATTGTAGGCTCTACTACTGTGAAGTAATGGTTAACATGTTTGACTGTGAAACGAGTGGGCCTGGGTTCAAATCCTGGTTGCACAAGTTATCTGGTTGGGATTTATTCTCAACCAATTGAAGCAGAATTGCCAGGTCTCTGCCAGTGAGTGACCGGTAAATTTCAAATGGCTTATCTTGCTTGGTCGTGGGCATCAGAGCATTAAAAAGCATTGTAAACTTCTGCCACCTCTCTTCCCTGTCATCGCAAACTGTGATGTTGCACAAAAGCAGAAATATAATACAAGAACTGTTTTAGATCTCAGACTCAATTCATATAATAATAATAATAATAATAATAATAATAATAATAATAATAATAATAATCCGTGGCGCTACAGCCCGTGAAGGGCTAGACCGACCAGCCAGCTGCTGGCCTCACGCCCACATGTCGAAGCAGAGGTGGACGATCATCCAACCAGAATGGAGGTATCGTGTGGTTAGCACGATGATCCCCCCCCCAGCCGTTATAGCTGGCATTCGTAACCGGATTTCGCTACCTATCGTAGCTCCCCAAGTGCATCACGATGCTGGGTTGGCACCGGTCCCATACACTGGCCGAAATTTAATGAGAAAATTTCTTCCCCCATGAGGACTCGAACCAGCGCGCATTCCGTAACGCGAGTCCTAGACAGGATAATTTATTCATATAATAATAATTCCCATAGAATTAAATTCACGGTGCAATTTGCTGTACACGTACAAGATCGAGGCAATTAGGCAAAAAATACAGTGGTAAGTTACCTATATTTAATACAAGAGTGATAAAGCACAAGAAGCTTCAGGCTGCAGTGCTAGCCTTCAGGTCCCTCCTCCGTATAAAATAACGAAAAAAAAAATCTAAACGCAAATTAAAGGAATTTAATAACTGCAAATGTGTTTATATATATATTTTGTTAAGTTCGTTAATCTTACATAGGCAATCTGAGAAATGTAGAGGTTATGACGCTCTGTGTTCTTCTTGAGTTTTTTACAATTGTACGGTGCAATCCGTTGGTGCAATCACTCTTAGGAAAAACTAAATCTACATAGGCATATTCCTTTTGTCATTTGTTTAACATTATCTGAACAACTATTATAATTAACATAAGAACTTTAAAGTAATGTGTGTATTATTATATACAGTATGGTTGTGCTAGGTTTCTCATCTCACACGCATCTAAGGGAAATTTTCAGTCACTAGCATTATTTTAATGTGCATTGAGTACTTTATAGCTGCATAAATTATACAAGGTACAGTGACCTTAAGAATGCATTTTGTTGCTTCGTACAAATGTATTTATTTGTAACAAAAATTAACACTGTATGATGACGTATATCGAAATGGTATGCAATGAAATTATTTTTACATTGTGTTATATAGGCCACAAAATAATATCACACAATTAAAATTAAAATTCTGTATTATTATGGAGCTATATTTATCTGTACGAAATACTTGGTAAAAGTAATGGTATCTCTTTTGATTTTGAAATCGGATGTGCTAAATGTAAGATGGCTGATTGTGAGACGTGACGTATAGTTTGTGGTTTCTCTGATTTTTTTTAGTATGCAAACAATTCGTTATAATTATTTGTGACAATATTAATATTAACTCTGCTATCACAGTTCGCATCTATTCAGAATAATATAGAAAGGTAGGTTGTCGATGTAAGCCTTAATTGCTAGTAAAGGTATGCATGTTCATTACTTGTCATATGTCTGAATTCAAGCCGTGTGTTGTAGTGGTGTTAGAAGAGGTATTTGTTGATGCTAGTATTGCAAAACATTTCTCCACAATTTTCAGTAATTAATGTCTTACGATAATCCCATGTATAATTACGTGGTTCATGACGAATGTCACTTTTTGTATTGATACTTTAAGAAGACTTGTATGTTTTGATAAACAACGTTTGTATACAACAGTAGGCCTAATAGTAAATATGTGTACAACAGTAATGGTAAATAAAACATGTGAAACGGAGATAGTTGACTCCTTTACAAAGACTGGAGAATTCAGTAGTTTTATACTGACGGCATCATCTGATGTTCTTCAAAATAAACAATGTATGTATCTACTTAAAATTACACGTAGGCTGCATGTAAAGTGCGTAAACTATAGATCCAGTGTAAGCTGTAGAATTTAGTCTGTTGCCAAACTACCCATTCGTACCATAAAAATAAATAGGACCTTTTGTACTGTGATTTCTTGTCATAAAGTACCAAAATCCTGACCGGTAATTATTTACTCTAGCTGACGGCGCGTTTTCTAGACAAAATTTATTTGGAAGTGCATGGTTTGATTTAGGGAATACGTGCAAACTACTAAAATTATGCGGACAGCAATAAATAACTCAACCTTGCCACAGTCCTTGGTCTCCTGTCACTTAGCTATCCCCCCGTCTAACCCACTCTAAACCTTATAACTTTGTCACAGTCTTCACCTGTTATACTTAGTTACCCCTCATCTAACCATGTCACATTCCTCAGTCTCTCGTCTAACCTTTAACTCGCAATATTAACGGAAATGTACAGCAACCGGAGAGAAAAAACATAGTGCAAAACGATCCTCACGATTAGACACTAAAACTCCATTATAGGATAAGACAAAATTACAGACCAACTCATTAATACACCACAACGCCCTGTAGATAAGGAACATCAAAACAAATACATGAACCTCAGTCGCCTATCCAAGAATACATAGGCCTATTATAACTTACCTTGAAGTCGTAAATACCAACTAACTAAATGAAATGAAAATTATTGTTCTCCGCTCAATTTTAATAGTTTTTACGTATTCTCCAACTTAAATCAAGGAGTTCTGAATCAATTTTGTCGCGAAAACGCACTGTCAGTGAAAGTAAATATTTATCACATGGGTCGACCTGGTTGGCAAGTTGGTATAGCGCTGGCCTTCTATGCCAAAGGTTGCAGGTTCGATCCCGGGCCAGGTCGATGGCATTTAAGTGTGCTTAAATGCGACAGGCTCATGTCAGTAGATTTACTGGAATGTAAAATAACTCCTGCAGGACAAAATTCGGCACATCCGGTGACGCTGATATAAGCTCTGTAGTTGCGTCGTTAAATAAAACATAACATTTAACGTTTTATCACATGGTGGCCATATTTTGAGTGAATGTACAACATTAAGATCTACTTCTTGTTGCTATTTTTTTTTTATTATCATTAAACTTTGACCTTGTAACTAGTAATTTTTTATTGTCGCTGCATTAAATCTAGGCTACAGGTGTTTTCACATCCTTGTTTATTTCGCTTTTGAGTGAATAAATGTAAGTTATATAATACAGTGGTCTCAAGAATTATGCCGAAATGTTTGTATTTATTATTTGTTACAGTGTTGTGGTGGGAAAAAAAAAAAAAAAAAAAAAAAAAAAAACATTTAGGCTAAGTTGAAAACTTCAAAGAAAAGGAGTTTAAGGAAGTTTAGTTAATATAAGTCACTAAGGATGCAGGTCATTAATAATGTGTATGGGTATGGAAAGTTAACTTATATCCACCTTGTTAAGTAATCTGATAACTTCTAGCCACTAATTTTAGGCTAAATCTTGAAAGTTGTTGCTGGTCCAATGGCACTTGACATTGAAGTTATTCATCATCTTGCACGCCAATATTTTTGCACGATGCCAGCTGTTTATATAACAAAACGTTACGTGCTGTCTCTTCTCACTTTATAGATCTCTTGGATATGGAACAACAAGTTTTGATGGAGAAATCATTGCAATAAGTGAAAGTCTCTGGAATCTTCTATGCCACATCAATAAATTTAAGAATGCAGTTATATTGTCAGACTCCAAAGCAGCTATTCTATCAATAGTCTTTAAACACACACCTTCATCTCAAACAGCAGAAATAACTAAAATGCTCTCTCAATTAATAAAACTCAATAAAAGAATTGTATTTATTTATTTTATTTTATTGGATTATTTTACGATGCTGTATCAACATTTAGGTTATTTAGCGTCTGAATGATATGAAGGTGATAATGCCGGTGAAATGAGTCCGAGGTCCAACACCGAAAGTTACTCAGCATTTGCTCATATTGGGTTGAGGGAAAACCCCGGAAGAAACCTCAACCAGATAACTTGCCCCAACTGGGATGCGAACCCGGGCCACCTGGTTTCGCGCCCAGACGCGCTGACCGTTACTCCACAGGAAGAATTGTATTCCAATGGATACTGTCCCATTGTGGAATCCTGGGAAACGAGAATGCGGACGCTTTAGCAAAGAAGGGCAGCACTGCTACTTACAGACCTGTTACTAAATCTACGTATTACTCTGTGAAAAGATTTATTAAGTCTACATACTTAGACTTCAACAAACAAAATTTGATAACACAATCCCAAGGGAAAAAATGGAATTCTCTGCATCATAATCCACAGTTAATTCCCGATTTAGGCTACCACGAAAATCGTCTGTAGCTGCATTTAGATTGGCAGCAGGCCATGATTGTTTGGCCAGACACCTACATAGAATTGGAATATATCAGTCCCCTAACTGCCCATTGTGCAACTCAAACCAAGAAATGGATACGGAACACCTCAAAATCTGTGCTTCAGTGGCTGACCATGATAATATCTTTGAAAAATATTGGAGTGCAAGAGGTCAAATGACTTTATTGTCGAACGCCTGGCATTAGAAAACAACAAACAACATATAACAAAACTGTTCATCTTTTGACATGTTCCATGTTCAGCTTTTCATTTACATTACACAATACACAGGCGAATTTATGGAAAATTCCTACCCTGTGCAGGGGCTTGCTACACAAACATGACCGGTTAGCAACCTGAACATGCAACAGCGGATTTACATGGCCCTTGGGTGTTTATTTCGGGGTTAGTCAATAAAATTTTCCATGTTTTACCTTTTGCTACCTTTTACAGAATTAAATGGAAGTCACTTATTAGATGGTTGTAAATTTCATTGCTTTTTTTAGCCAAACCCTCTGCTGTTTAATTTTTCTTTACACCATAATGGGAAGGAATCTACTGTAAACTATTATCTTTTCTGTGGTTTAGTTACCAGTAGGTAATAAATCATTTTTTTACAATCCTGAATCTTAGAACACAGTTTGGCCCTCACCTGTTTTATGATGGATTAAAAAAACATGTGTTCAGAAAACAATACAGGATTCAGGACCTGAAAATGCTGTAATGGTGAAAACTTTTGTCCTTCACATATTTCTGTAATATTTTAACTGTCTTACTAATAAAAACCCTATATACAGACGTGTAACTGTCTTATACTTATACAGTGAGTAGCTCGTTTATAAGTCGTGTGGGAATTCCTTACTAATAATCACTACATACGTCGTATATAACAGTACAACTGTTACACAGCTACGTCATAGTTTCGTCATTACTTCGTTACGAAAGGTAATAGAATATCTGAGGTTCTCAATTGCATCCGGTAGAGCGCTCTAGTGTGGCGTGTTAAATATCGATAGTACAACTGGCTCTAATCAATTACCACACTGCGTTTTGGTCAAAGAGTACAAGCTACAGCAATATTATTCTAATAATTCTATGATCTTTGGTTTGTTCTTTTGTGGTTACAAGGTAACCATAAACATAAAATGACAGTCCATACGAACAGCTGTTAGAGAGGCGGCCATTTTTTCGCTATATACAACGCTTAAACAAGGGGTTTCGTGTATATAACTACTGCAAAGCAATTCCCATTGTATAGTTACAGACTGTTTATATACATCCATAGCTTATTCACGATTTATTAGTAACGTTTTCTGTCTCAACTCTGCATAAGTCTCGTATAAAAACTATACACTGTTTATTAGTAAGACTGTAAATGTTTGAGTAAACTTAAAACAATCCATTGAAAAATATGTGTAATAATATTGTTGAATTAGGGTAAACTTCGCTCCACTTCACATGAATGTATTTAGTATTTGAGTGACCCAATCTCTGCTGGAGACCAATCTGTAGGCAATGCAGTATTGTCAGTGTCATTACCAGTGTTTGCTACTACCACCAGCATTTTCTCCCAATTAGAACTTCTCTTCATAATGCTTGAATACTCGGCTCTCAGTCTTTCTCCAAAACTGTTTGTTACTTCTTGAAGTATAGTTTCCACTTCATGACTTGCACTGAATTATGGAGTGGAATGCCCCTTACTTCTAGTTTTTTTACATGAGCAGCCCTTGACTTCAGGCGGTAGACAGTTCCAGTGACGAGAAGTAGCAACAGTGAAAGATGGTGAATTCAGAGATGATGTGTGAAGTGGAATTTCTAGTGTGTTATCACTAGGGCTAGGATTTTGATGACCTATAAATCATGAAAAAATGTCCTAAAACAATGCATTTATGACCTAAAAATCTTTCAAAAATGCCCTAAAAATTGATCTTGCATAATTGGCTTAGTAGGAAAAGAGGTTTTGTATACTACCTAATATTTAGACTAGTAATTAAATTAAATTCTATTACTAACATTTAAGTTTATTTAATTTTACATACTTTTTTCTAAGTAGTACACTTTAATTAATTATTTTACCTGATGTAGTTTCCATGTAGTCTGCCACAAGGCCACTTTTATCCGGAACTAGCAGGTATAGAGGAGTCTATATTGAAGGAGTGGTTGGACTGATCCATTACAAGGGGTGTACTACGTCAAAATGGCAATATTTGTGTAGAAAAACAATTAAAATAAAATACAAAATAATGGGTATTAATGGAAAAAAATATGTAGAGGAAATATCAAAGGAAATAAACATTATTTTACATTAATAATGGGGATTTATGGTCAAAATTGAATGAAAATGCTTAAAAAGTGACGGAATAAAACAAAAAATTCTCCTGTGAGCTGAAACAGGCAAAAAATGCAAAAAAATGCCCTAACAAATGTGTCTTAAAACACTCAGTTTATCACCTAAAATATAAATACTAAAGCAGCAATGTTTCTGGCTTCCTAGAAAAAAAATGCAATTTCATCAAAATCCTAGTCCTAGTTATCACGCTGTGATCTAGAATATTATGATAACGAGAGAGAGTATGGAAATGGGCGAATAAATAAGAGGGGGATGAAGTGTGCATAATTCGATACAAGAGAGAAAGCAAGTGCAGATTTCTTCTCTCATGTAACCTAAGCCATGATAACTACTCGAAAGAATGTGAGATATGATCATAGTATCGAACATTACAAATGAAGTGGTTGGACACTTTTTAGGAAATTTTAGGCATTTATAAGTAAAATAGGCATTAGAGGCGTTATTATTTGCATGTAATATTCCAAGTGCCACCGGCGTGGCTCAGTCAGTTAAGGCACTTGCCTGCTGGTCTGAAGTTGCGTTCGGGCGTGGGTTCGATCCCCCCTTGGGCTGATTACCTGGTTGGGTTTTTTCCGAGGTTTTCCCTAACCGGGATGTGACTGCAAGGTAATCCTCGGCTTCATCTCGCCAAATACTATCTCGCTATCACTAATCTCATCGATGCTAAATAACCTAGTAGTTGATACAGCGTCGTTAAATAACCAACTAAAATAAAAATAAAAAATATTCCAAGTTACCACAGGTAATTAACCCAACAACCTACGTTTTCAGTTTAAGGATTAAAATAGACAAATGGGCAGCTGCAGCTTAATAATCACATTTTATATATTATTATGTTTCGTCTATCAGTAATGAATTTCTTTTTGTATTTGGTTCAATCAGACAAATTTTTACGTACGTATCAATATTTGCGATCTCTAGAATCTGAAAATGTCATGGATTATTGCGTCATCAGTTGTAAGAAATTCGTTTTCTCTGCCTGCCATCACCATATGTTCATCTTTGATAGAATTGAAATCAAGTGAACAATAAAGCTATTCATTACCACTGAAGTCCTCTCTAACTGCAGTTCAATTTAGAACTAGGCCTACTTGGGAAGCACAGATGGAACTATTATCTTATTGAAAATCAAACATTTTGTTAAAATAACAGATTTAAACATGTTAACAAAGGTGAAGAAATCGTCTGTTTGATGTACAAATTTTTCTAGGGAGGCGTGTTTTAGAGAAAACTAGAAGTAAGTTTTTTTGTGACATATGCATTTGTGTTGAGGTTTGTTTGTACAGACTGTTGTAGGGCCTACCTGACTACTGACAAGAGAGAGAATGTTTGTATGAATGAGTCAATTGTGTGCACAATGCAGCATCTCTGAATGGATTGAATAGATATATGGATCATTCTATAGTTCTGGTTGTGACATTACAGTAATCGAGGTGGTTTATAACTCCAGTTCATAGAAACTGATGGCTTTAGAGCTCTGAAATTATTGTTGTTTGCGGGAGAGCCATAGATGGTATTATTTTTCACAAAATAAATTTCAGATTTCTGTCTAATTACTACAAATTCAAGAAGGGTAGCCTGTGTGACTAAACTGTCTCGTATCTGTATTGTTAAGAAAAAAATACCTAGCTGTATGCACTAAATTAATATGTCATCATCATCCTCCTCCTCACAGATTGTAGTCCTTTGAAGAACTGTTACGGTCTACCAAAGTTTTCTTTCCATCATTTCTCAGGACGTCCTAACGACCTTTTTCCTGTTGGATTATAATTCAGAACTGCTTTTGGTATTCTATTGTTTGACATTCGATTTACATGTTGGAGCCAGTTTCAGTCTGAGACAGTAAGATTGGTTTAGTTATACTTGATTGTTTACAGTGTGTTGTGCAACATTTAAACATAATTATTTTAACCAGAAACAAACTGGCCTCTGTTCATGATTTTGTAGCTCTTTGGAAGTGTGCAAGTGATCACTGAAGTGTTTTCACATAAACTGTCATCTTTGTTCAATTCCTAATTTTTCATATAGGTACTGGTATGTTAGAAGTGCTTGATCAGTTAACTTTTGAAACATTGTATACAAATTTTCCGAAAGCAGAATAGCTCCTTAGGTTTATAGTGAGTACTCTCTACAAAGAACAATTGGGCGGAACTGAATAATTATCAAAGCGAAGAAAATATCAATCATTCTGTTTGTAGATGATCAGCTCATAGTACCAGATTCAGAAGATAATTTATAGATTGCAAGTCACAAATTAAATAATCATTTTAAAAGATTCTGGTTCTCAATTTCTCAAGTAATTTTGATTCTAGATAAAAACCCAAAAAGAAGTACAGTATTAATTAACAACTAAATTTCCAAGTAAGGAAATAGTTTAGATTAGCACAACTTCATTCCTTATTCTGTCTGTCCATTTCCATTCTTCCCCATATCCACATTTCATATGTTTTTAGTCGTTTCTCTTCACTTTATCGTAATGTCCACCTTTCTGCCCCATGCAGTGCCACACTCCATACAGTGCATTTTATTAATTTCTTCCTTAGTTCTTTTTCCAGAGATCTGTAGAACATGCTCCTTTTTCTGTTAATAAAAGCTTTCTTTGCCATTGCTATTCTCATTTTGACTTCCTGGCAGCAACTCATGTTACTATTGTCCAAATTTTACCAGAGGATCCCTGCGAGGGGAGCATAATCCTTGCGGGGTAAGAGGAAGGAGTAAGCCAGTAACTCAGCGTTCTTGAAGGAGCAGGTGGATGGAAGTGGTGTCATTGGTCGGCTGGGACAGACAAGCTCAGTCAATGGTCGGCCTGTTCCGTGTCGGGGATAGGTTATAAGAGTGGGAGGAAAACTCTCGTTCCTTGCTCGGATCTTCTCGTGAAATGCGGACAGTACTTATAGTATGCCCCCAAGTATTTGAAGCTGTCCACTTGTTCCATTGCCTGATTTCGAATTCGCACGTTTACCTTCTTGAGTTTTCTTTCGATAACCATGATGTTCGTCTTGTTTGGATTTGTCTTCATCCCATACTGCTCACAGTTAATTTTTCAAAATAACCAACTCAGTTGTGCTTTTAAGAGACAGCCTTGAAGCAGTGTGAGGTTTTTAGTTGTGAATTCGAAACGTGAAGAAGACGGATGCCTTCGTTTTACATGTGATGTCTCAACATATTACTATAGCTCGCGCAAGGAACGATTACCGAAAAGCAATGGTGGCGTTACTGTCTGTTTTGACGTGTGTATGTAGGCACGCCGAGGGGGGCGAGAGCTGGGGACCGATGGGAGTACTGTCTCTTCCAAGAAGATGAACAAGTGAAGACATCGCTATGGAAATAAAGGAAGTGGCAAGAGAAAAATTCGAAGCTAATTAAACGCGCAACATATGTTTACGAATTAAATAATGATACCGTGCGATACAAGACACGTATTCACATGCAATGGAACAAACTAAAGTCGTAATGTAACTATCACAACGCAAGACTGATTTTATCGATGCCATTTTTCTTCCGACTGTATTCTTGAATATTATTCAAGTTATCTCGTGACCTTTCCTGTCGCCCGCTCTTCCTTATTGCATTGTATCACAGTCTAGTATATACAGTCGCGAAGCTCAATACGTAGTAAATATGCAAACATTAGATAGTTGCTCACCACTAGGATCGCTGATATCGCCTCATTACAGGCAATGCAAAATAGTACCGTCACAGTCTATTGTTTCTAGCACCCTCAAAACTGAAGCTTCGTGACTGTATATAGTAGACTGTGATTGTATCATTCGCATTCCTTCCGTTGGTATTCCCTGCTTCCGAGACCTATAGTATATGTCGTGGATTGAAGGTTTGTCGTGTGTTTTGTCAGATTGGAAATTCATGGAAGGAAGCTTACAGTAAGCACAGTGTGTTGTGTGGTAAACTCTACTGTTCTCCAACTAGGAGATTAACCGTGAAAGGAATGTGCTTACTATTGCGTCATCTATTGGAGCGAAGTAGATAGATAATATTACCGTTATAACGTCAGTTTAAAACACATGCTCTCCTGCATATGTTATTTCCTGTATGGAGGGATTAAAAGACCGGGAGATTAACCGTGATCTAATTTTGTAACTAGGATAGTATAAATATTTGTGTATCAGTGTTATCGTTTGTGCTTTGATAGTTAGCCAATGGAGATGCGTGTACCCACGTGTGTGACCTTATGACGTCTTATGACATCAACATTCATTCACAGCATAACCTTGCTGCGTCTCATTCCTCTGAGACTTTCTCCTGGTTGGAGTACAGGTACAGTATACAAGTTTGAAGAAGAAATGATTAATCCTGGTTGAGGATAATGGATTCATAGACGGTAGGGAAATAAGGGAATCCTAAGCATGTGGCTTCATAGGCTGAGACCATAAGCTTAAGTAGGTCTAGTATATGTCTGCGTGTAAAATGCCCATTAATTATAATTTAACATATAAAACCCTCCACTATTTCGTTCTTGTTGTTTGGTAATAAATCTTACTAAAATAACGATTTTCGAAATCTCTGGTAGAAAGGAGTCGATTCAGAATCTCACTGGTTCACAGCTTTTTATGACGACATGTACGTGTACAAGGTACAATAATTGAAAATCTGAGTGAAATAAGCTGAGACCAGTCGAAAAGACTCAGCGTTGTAGATGTCACGTACCTACTTTACACAGGAAACCAACCAATAATAAGTCATATTCTGTGGAAGCTATTATGAATATTTTAATCGTGCTAGAAGCTTTTCTGTTGCTTAACAGTAAGCAGCTTTTGCAGAATTTTTCATTTTAACTCGTGAGTTTTTTTATTCGTTACGTCCTGTTTGATGAGAAATGCAGTTGGTTTCATGTAAGATAGTGGGAATTTCTTTTATGATCAGAAGTGAATAACCCTCCTCACGAGTAAGTGACCTGGCAGACTTTGTAAGCTTCATAGGTTCCACCAAACGTTTCAGCCGTATAACAGTTTGCTGGCTAGAGTTCAATTCCCGATTTCAGTGCAGTAAATCATTGTAGTGTCCGTTGCACAGTGGTTCGAATCGCATAAAACTCGGACAAAATTAATAATTCCTCTTCTAGTAGTCATATTTGCTTGAAATTTTGTACATTGGTTACTAATAACATGTGTTTAACGTGTGCAAATTTTAATGATATTTAGAAAAGAATAACTACCCTTTCCGAATGGTGAGAGAATTGTGTTCAGTAGTAAAGGTGAAATTATAGAGTTCGTCACATTTATTTTATTGCATAACTCGATAAATGCGTTTTTCTTAGTGAATGCATTCTTTTATCTAATAGCCTAAATAATCCGTTCATTTATTTCAGTAGGTTATTTTACGACGCTTTATCAACAGCTTAGGTTATTTAGCGTCTGAATGAGATGAAGGTGGTAATGCCGGTGAAATGAGTCCGGGGTCCAGCACCGAAAGTTACCCAGCATTTGCTCATATTGGGTTGAGGGAAAACCCCAATCCGTTCATATTTTCGTAATATTTTAGGGGTATCCAAAATTTTATGTGCTGTTTAGTACTAGTGATGGTATAGGCCTAACTTGTACAGCTTACAGAAGGACAACAAAATGTAAGCGAAACAATTTTTCAATCGCTTAATAAACTGGAAAAATTTTGCATGGATCAAAGATTCATTCATAGTTTTCTGGCCAGGGGCATGTCTTTCACTACAAACCCAGCATTCTCCAGCCTTTCCTATTTTCCGCCTTCCTTTTAGTCTCCGTATATGGTCCATATATTTTAATGTCGTTTATTATTTGATATCTTCTTCTGCCCCGAACTCTTCTTCCGTTCACCATTCCTTCCCGTGCATCGTTCAGTATGCAGTTTCTTCTCAGCCATTGACCCAGCCAATTTCTTTTCCTGTTCCTGATCAGTTTCAGCATTATTTTTTCTTCATCCACTCTTTCCAACACAACTTCGTTTCTTATTCTGTCTGTCCATTTCACACGTTCCATTCTTTTCCATATCCACATTTCAAATGCTTCTAATCGCCTTTCTTCACTTCGTCGTAATGTCCATGTTTCTGCTCCATACAGTGCTACACTCCACACAAAGCACTTCACTAGTGTCTTAGTTATTTTTCCAGAGGTCCGCAGAAGATGCTCCTTTTTCTATTAAAAGCTTCCTTGTTTACACCAATTATTTTGCAAAAACGAAATTATCAAAAAAAATTAGGTTACAGTTTTATTATTAGTATAGAATTCAGCGATGCTCAACTGGCGGCCCGCGGGCCGGGGACCTAATTTATTCTGGCCCGTGGAGTATGAGGTTTAATGAAATATCACATTTCTAAGGGAACACGTTTTGAATTCTGTTGAACTGCAAAACAATCTTGAAAAGGTTGAACCCTAAAGAAACTTAGCATTTCTTGCCGATATCACTCTACATCTGAATGTCCTAAATTTGTAATTGCAGGACGGGAAAGAGGCAGTAAGTCAAATGGTCGGCTTTATTAACAGTTTCCGTAAACATATTTATTATTTAGTTCTGCATTAGAGAAAAATAACCTGTTACATTTTTCTTGTTATCGGAAGTCTTTGGAGAAGAAAGCATGTAATATATGAAGAGTCCACTGCAAGAATGATGGATGTCATTTGGAATACATTTTGCAGGAGAAGCAATTGAAAGTTTGAAATGCTTAGCGCTCAAAGCTTAACTGTGATTTTCCGATCATTACTGGACAATGACTATCAGTGTTAATGCCATATAACTCTCTATGTACATTCTATATGTCTTAAGCTATGTATTGACAGTCTTGGTTTATTTTAGACAAGAAAGTGACATCCATCATTCTTGCAGTGGACTCTTCATATATAATAAAATTAAATTAATGAGGACTTGACCAGAGTTTGACCGACGTTTTCAAGATTTCCAAAGCTCTTGTCCTGATATTTCTTTGTTCAATAATCCTATAATTTGATATCGAATCTCAGCTAGGTCATCTGGAAGCAGAGATTTGTGAACCTCAGTGTGATCTATGCATCAAATTCCTGCGACTAGAACGTTATCCACTGCTGTGCAACTGAGCTCTCCAACTTTGTTTTTTTTTTTCTCTCAAGCACCCACATACGCAGAGCTGCGTTTTATTCACTGACTCATGTAAAATCTAAGAACAGAAACAGACTTTCAGATACAGTGATATCTTCGAGTGGTAACCTCATAATTATACGTGGATTTTAAATCATTGGTTTCCCATATTCAGAAAACTCAATGTTCTTATTAACAACGTATGTAGAAGGATTTCAATTATTTAAGGACCATAACAATATGGTCCACAAGATTTTTTATGTTTCTTTCTGCTGAAAAAGGAATAATTTTGTCTATTAACTTACTATTTTCTGATGAAGGATCGATGGTGCGGAGAAAAATCCTCTCCGGCACCGGGATTCGAACCCGGATTTTCAGCTCTACGTGCTGACGCTCTATCCACTAAGCCACACCGGATTCCAATTCCGATGCCGGATTGAATCCTCTCAGAATGATAACGTAGAATTCCTACACGGAAATATCATATGTACTTTGGTACATCGCAATAATATTACTATTTTCTGTTGAGTAGTGACAAATTTCGATGCACCTGGCCTTTAAACTAAATTATATGCATTGTAGAAACTTGTATTTTTCTATCTGCATGCATAAAACTAAACTTAAAAGCATGATCTGGCCTCTGATTGCGTTCTCTGAATTGAATTTGGCCATCCCTGGTATAATTAATATTGAGGAGAAAAATTCGCTCCGGCGCCGGGAATCGAACCCGGGTCCTTGGTTCTACGTACCAAGCGCTCTGACCACTGAGCTACGCCGAATTCACTCCACAGCACCGGATCGAATTCTCCTCCTTCAATGTTTCCCTTTGTGGCCTGACTCCATGTTAGGCATATGTTGATGTATATGTCCAGTGTCAACTGCCATTATATTAGGATCGCACTCAGCTGAGTGACTTATTTGGCCGGGATTCCGCAGTTAAGTGCACAGTAATCTGTACAGATATATGCTAGCTATGAGAATATTATAGATTTATTAATTTGTCATACAGAATAATATCTGTAATGTTGACAATATTTGAGGAGAAAAATTCGGCGTAGCTCAGTGGTCAGAGCGCTTGGTACGTAGAACCAAGGACCCGGGTTCGATCCCCGGCGCCGGAGCGAATTTTTCTTCTCAAATATTAATTGTCAACATTACAGATATTATTCTGTATGACAAATTAATAAATCTATAATATAATATAATATCCCTGGTATAGATTAACAAAGAACATATTTTTTAAACGCAACATAGACACTGAAATGAAAATACTACACATCCATCCAAAAAACTAGAAACTTAACACCCTAGAAAAATATGAAATTTATAAACATACAAAAACGAACCCACATCACATCCTGAACACTCCACTGAATTTCAAAACACACACTCTTTTCGACACAATCATGAACACATCTCACCGCAACAGGAAACCAGAAGACAACGCGGGACCTTCACTGGGCTTCCGATAATGAAAGATACTTCGAAACTAAAATTACAAATATGTATGGATGTATTACCGTCAGAATTACTTATCAATAATCAAAATTAAACCATTAGAATTATTACATGAAATGGTACATAATGACCGACGAACGTTTTCGCCATGAATATGGCATCCTCAGGTCTCATCGAAGCAATGACACATAATGAACACTTATGATTTCTTGTTTAAATACAATAGTTAAAAATGTTTGAAAAAGTTAATATGATAGGCGGTGTAAGCATATGCAATTAAGAACATACGTGTAACATAAAATTTAAAACCATACAAAGTATAGAAAAAACAAATAATGTACTGATGGTTAAATGTACAACGAGATAAAATAATCTGACAATCTTCAATTGCAGATGGTCATAAATCACAAAATAGTAGAACATGCTATGGTACAGACGTGGGCAAATTATTAGCAAAATTTAAGATTTTTATTATATATTTTTACAAAATATGATTCTTCAATTTAGACTACAGTTGACATTTTTGTGTATTTCCAAATTATTAGCAAAATTGAAGATTTGTATTGTATATTTTTCAAAATTTAACTCCTCAATTTGGACTACAGTTGATATTTTTGCATATTTACAAATTATTAACAAAACTGAAGGTTTTTGTTGTATATTTTTACAAAATTCGATTCTTCAATTTCTACTACAGTTGACATTTTGGATATTTCGAAATTATTAGCAAAACTGAAGATTTTGGTTTTATATTTTTACAAAATTTGACTCTTCAATGCAGTTGACAATTTTGCTAATTTACAAATTATTATCAAAATCGAAGACTTTTATTATATATTTTTACAAAACTTGACTCTTCAATTTAAACTACAGTTGACATTTTTGCATATTTCTGTCTACTGTAATGATGGAAATATCCAAAATTGTCAAATGTAGTCTAAATTGAAAAGTCAAATTTTGTAAACAGAATTATCATAAAAATCGTCCATTTTGTTAATAATTTGTCCACGTCTGTATATAGCTCGCTCGTGCTGCTGTTTGAGCGGTGTATGAAACCAAAGTCCTGTAATAGTAATATGCGTTACAAGAGCGATATGTTGAAGTTTTCATGTTCGAGGAAAATTTTGAAAAAGCGAAACGTAGTTGAGCTTTTTTAATTTCCGAGAATTGAAAGAAAACATACCGCTCGTGTATCGTACATTATTTTGTGCGAAGATCGTTTATTACATACCTGAAAGAGGAATTTCTAATTAGTTGCAATGAAATCTCCATCTTGGTTTCTGTTCAATGACGGCAAATTTGCAAAACAAAAATATCTATTTTCAACATTGTTGCTTTAAAATGTTTTCTGTGTTTACTATACTCCAGCAGGCCGTGATATACGTCTGTTTCCCCCCCCCCCAGTCTATAAATGCGAACTTAAAACAAACGGTAAAGTTATGTAATGATTTATTTTTGCATTTTAATATTTTAACAATATTATTTATATAACATATTGCAGTAATAACATCGGCAAGTTTGTTGATTTTTTCACGGCTTCCTTAATGTTACTTGTATCACGAATGCAGTAACAGTGGAGTTGTAGAGTTTACTTAATTTTTTCAAATATTTAAAACCAATAATTAACAGTGCAATTTAGGTGAAATTGCAGTGGTAAGTTTCCAATTTATAATTATTACTATATTGAATGTCTCTAAAAATAATATGTTAAAAGCCTAAAGCAGTAAAATCAATATGTCACTTAAGCGGTAAGAAGAGGGAAATTGTTATGTGTGTTAGGTTGGTAATACTGAATGTGGAATGTTAGACTTTCCGCGGATTGGTTTTGTGCGGAAACCAAGCAAATACGCACGATCTCGCACAAAAAAACATACCCACATCACATTCTGAACGCTCAACTGAATTTCAAAACACTCTTTTCGACACAATCATGAACACATCTCACCGCAACAGGAAACCAGAAGACAGCGCGAGACCTTCACTAGGCTTCCGAAAATGAAAGATACCACTTCGAAACTAGTCACCTAACGCAGTAAAGATATCATTAAGTTATTCAGCAAAATAATAGTAACTTTGTACGCACAAGACAATGGGACTGCATTGATCGGTCTCGCTCTTTCGCTTTCAGAATCAGCATATTCATATGACAATCATATTAATTAAACTCGTATAGGAAGCTGTTATTACTCATAAAATGTCCGCGAACATTTAATTAATTAGCTTTTTAAGTTAGCGCATAAGATATATAATGAGAAAGCGTATGCCATTTCATACGACTCTGGTTATCGAGGTAGATTTTGTGCTTATATATGCATTTTAAAGATTAGTATTACTTACTTACTTACTGGCTTTTAAGGAATTCGGAGCTTCATTGCCGCCCTCACATAAGCCCGCCATTGGTCCCTATCATGAGCAAGATTAATCCATTCTCTATCATCATATCCCACCCCCCTCAAATCCATTTTAATATTATCTTCCCATCTACGTCTAGGTCTCCCTAAAGGTTTTTTTCCCTCCGGCCTCCCAACTAACACTCTATATGCATTTCTGGATTCGCCCATACGTGCTACATGCCCATTATTATTATTATTATTATTATTATTATTATTATTATTATTATTATTATTATTATTATTATTATTATTATTATTATTATTATTATTATTTTCATAAAAGCATCATGTTTGAAGAGAGTGTTAAATATAACCGTTTGAAGGAGTCTGAAAAGAACCATGAAACGTTTCTTCAGTAAGAGAGCCTTTCTTCGCATAAAAGTTTATTGCATCGAACGTAATCTTTAACGGTTGTTCTTGAAATTACAAGTTTGAAAGATCAATTCTCCATATTTGATGGCTTCGTTCCGAAGTTTTATGTACATTACGAGTTATGGTCGGAAAGGCAAACATTTCTAAAGCAGACAACCTAAAGCTACGTGAAGTATACTCTCCATAGCATGGATGGATGCTTTGTCACATTTCCTGCTTCGTTAAGGTCATGGGAAGAAAAAACTATTGTAAAAGAATGGATGAGAATAGTAGAGTCGACATTAACATGGTAAGTGGATTTTATGGTCAGATAATAACAGAAGTCATTGTTTAGGTTAACCAATCTGTGGGGTTCCGTCGGGGATCTGTGTTAAATTTTGTTGCATGGACCAGTTAGCGTCTTGTCATAAGCGTTACAGTTTTATATCGTCAAGTCATAAGATTTAGCGTGCTAGAGGCCTGAGGTTTGAGCTCGAGTTACACAGAGTCGTATAACTGTGCAGATTTTAACAGCTTATTCCTTGGATATAGGCTAGTACAACAAAATTATGATACCAAATGAATATTTTTCTTAGAAAAATAATTTTTCCCCTAAATATAACATACTTTTACTCGATACTTAAAATACTCTCGGTACGATTCTGATTTTTACACTTATCATTAGAGAAACTGATGAGAAGTGATTTAATTCCTATGCAGTTTTTAAATAAAATAGACAGTTTTCTTGCAAATTAAATAAAAATGTTAACACGTATCGTTATTTTCTACCATTAGAAAGTCTGGCAACCCTACCCTAGGGGGAAAAATACAGAAGATAAACTTGCGAATTCTAAATGAGGCAGTAAATCAAGTGGACAGCTTGAAATACTTGGGGTGTACTATAAGCAGTAACATGAGCTGCTGCCAGGAAGTCAAAAGGAGGATAGCAATGACCAAGGAAGCTTTCAATAGAAAAAGAAGCATCTTCTGCGGACCTCTGGAAAAAGAACTAAGGAAGAGAATAGTGAAGTGCTTTGTATGGAGAGTGGCATTGTATGGAGCAGAAACATGGACATTACGACGAAGTGAAGAGAAACGAATAGAAGCATTTGAAATGTGGATATGAAGAAGAATGGAACGTGTGAAGTGGACAGATAAAATAAGAAATGAAGCTGTATTGGAAAGAGTGGGTGAAGAAAGAATGATGCTGAAACTGATCAGGAAGAGAAAAAGAAATTGGTTGGGTGACTGGGTGAGAAGAAACTGCCTACTGAAGGGTGCACTGGATGGAATGGCGAACGGGAGAAGAGTTCGGGGCAGAATAAGATATCAGATGATAGACAACATTAAGATATATGGATCATATGAGAGACAAAGAGGAAGGCAGAAAATAGGAAAGACTGGAGAAAACTGGGTTTGCAGTGAAATACCTATACTTAGGCAGAGCACTAAATTCCTTGACTTTCATGCTCTACCTAAACATGATGCTTGCCGATTGCATGGGACTTGCTCCGCGTGTTAAAGTAAGTTGGTAAGCATTGGATTTCTCCTATTTTGACGGAGCAGTGTCTCGTCTTTCATTTTTTTATTTGGGTGATATTGGCCTTAAGTTTAAGCAGTAAAGACTAAAATTAAACGTCACTGCCGTTTCCATCACTTTGTGATTGTTTCATCATATTTCACATTGCAAGTAAAACTTGTTTCCTTTTACGAGTATATCGAGTTGTAGGTAGGCTTATCATATGTTTGAATTTGATCGAAATTGTTCAGATTTGAAGGTCTAAGTTACTCGGCTTAGTTTGGCTTTTCGAGTTCTGCACACGTTAGACATGCTTGACCCATTGTGCTCCCTTGTGGCATTGGTGAATCCGATGCTGGCAAGTGGGCCATCCTGCCTCAGCCCCCTTATGCTAGGTCCCGTCCGTAGACGAGTTCCTTGATAATCCTCAAGGGTCCGGAGTTCCAAGCACTTTCTGTATCAGCATCGGAAATTCGTACTACCACGAAGACTGCACCCCAGCCTGTTATTATTACTGCAGAAGATAGACGAAATGAGGGAGAGGTAGAGACGTAAACGGGAGTACCGCGAGAAAAACCCTCTACAACGTCTCCTTTGGCCGCCACAAATGCCATTACGCCGTTTCGGAACCTTTTCTCTTCAATTCAATTCAGAATGGTATTCCGTGACCTTAAGATTGATTTTGTAAGTCAGCAAACATCATGTTGAAAGATGAAATATAACAGGTGGAAATGTGCGTGTTGCAAGTCGATTTGTTACAGAAGCGTTTTATTCATTTATCGTCCCCCTATTGATGTTCAGACAGTAATTGACAGTCCCTTTGGAAGTTGCCTTTTTAACTCTTTCTCGTCAGAGAGCGTTTTTTTAACGTTTATTTACGAGTCTGTGCTGGATTCAAAATGTAAGTAACCCTGACATGTAACATCGTTAAATGCCAATAACTCAGTATCTATCTGTAAAAGACAACACAAAGCTGCATGTAATTAAAGGGTAAGTAAAGACATTTCTAGCTATATAATTTAGCCACCGGCCGCGACGTAGGTCAGGCGTTGAGTTTGATGGCAGTTCTTGAATAACACTGAACCCTTCGTAGAACAAGACTTCCATTTGTCGTCTCCTCACAAACCGCATGTAGTACACACTCTTGATCGCTCGGAACAGGTGCACTTGCACCTGCACCTGCTTGTATTTTAAAGACGACACAGAAGTTTGGTATTGCATTTTTTAATAGCTTTTATGTATGCAGTTATGTTAAATTATTTTCCTTCAGGCTTGGAAGTAATTGAATTTTAGAATACCGTAATTTAAAATAGAGCCAGTAACTTATAAAATCGATAACAGGAAATTTAGTTTGATTCGATATATTTCGAGATTGAACAAAAGCCAGGGCCTTAGAATAAATATATGTTAGCCACCGACGTAGCTCAGTCGGCCAAGGCGCTTGCCTACCGATTCGGAGTTGTGCTGCGCGGGTTCGATCCCTGCTTGGGTGATTACCTAGTTGACTTTTTCCGAAGTTTTCACCAACCGTATGCTGAATGTCAGGTAATCTATTGCGGATGCTTGGTCTTATCTCGACAAATACTATCTCGATATCACCACTCTCATCGACGCTAAATAATCTAGTAGTTGATACAGCGCCGTTAAATAACCAAGTAAAAAAATAAATAGTATGTTACAAATTAAAAGGTTACTGGCAGAAAGGAAGATCTTCGAAAATATTATTGAGGCTGAACCGGGCCTATTTAGGCCTAATTCTTAACAGATGTTGGTTGCGATTATTTTATTTTAATTACATTGCACACTGCTTCGCCGATTTAGTAGAATGCGTTTGAGTCTAAAGAAAACAGCAAGACAGTACAACGTGGTCTGTTGTTATGACGAGAATCCAAGCCCCCGCATACCGGTAAAGCATGTCACAAACACGTTCACGTCTGAGTATTTCTGACAAAGTAACGCCTTGAAAACGGCGCAAATATTGAGGATATTACTGTAGAGTTTAAGGTAATATTTATTTACTTATTTCTTCTTTTATTTATTTATTTAATCGTTTATTTATTTACTTATATATATTTATTATCGTATTTTATTGACAGATATATTCTAGGAAATTAAATTAATTTGTATCAGATTCAGTTTTTTTTGTTAATTAACAACTCTTAATTATCTCTTCCCACATGATCGATTTTTTTACTTACTTACTTAATGGCTTTTAAGGAACCCGGAGGTTCATTGCCGCCCTCACATAAGCCCGCCATTGGTCCCTATCTTGAGCAAGATTAATCCAGTCTCTATCATCATATCTCACCTCCCTCAAATCCATTTTAATATTTCTTCCCATCTACGTCTCGGCCTCCCCGAAGGTATTTTTCCCTCCGGCCTCCCAACTAACACTCTATATGCATTTCTGGATTCGCCCATACGTGCTACATGCCCTGCCCATCTCAAACGTTGGATTTAATGTTCCTAATCATGTCAGGTGAAGAATACAATGCGTGCAGTTCTGTGTAGTGTAACTTTCTCCATTCTCCTGTAACTTCATCCCTCTTAGCCCCAAATATTTTTCTAACCACCTTATTCTCAAACACCCTTAACCTATGTTCCTCTCTCAAAGTGAGAGTCCAAGTTTCACAACCATACAGAAGAACCGGTAATATAACTGTTTTATAAATTCTAACTTTCAGATTTTTTGACAACAGACTGGATGATAAAAGTTTCTCAACCGAATAATAACAGGCATTTCCCATATTTATTCTGTGTTTAATTTCTTCCCGAGTGTCATTTATATTTGTTACTGTTGCTCCCAGGTATTTGAACTTCTCCACCTCTTCAAAAGATAAATTTCCAATTTTTATATTTCCATTTCGTACAATATTCTCGTCACGAGACAATCATATACTTCGTCTTTTCGGGACTTACTTCCAAACCTATCTCTTTACTTGCTTCGATTTTTTTTACTGTCCATAATATTCCTGGATTTCCATGCTGTTCCTAACCATGATGATTGCCGAGTGCAGGGGACTTGGTGCGCGTGTTATATCTAAGTAGGTAAACATTGGCTTTTTCCTGTATCGATGAAGCAGTGTAGTAGGCCTGTGTGGGGAATAGAAATTTTTCGGAATCAATTATATACAGGGATAGATATTTATAAAAATTAGTGCTATAGAGCAGGAGTCAGGAGCAATTTTGGGTGGACTTGGAATACGTAAAAATATATCAACATCAACTTCAGTATGAAATCACAAGATACTGTTTTAAAATTTTTGCTACCATTGTAACACTCCGTCACGGTACACTTAGGATGATCAGTAACGTAACTAAATGGCATGGGAACAGTGTCGGCTTCGTAGGTAGTATTTCTTTTATTTAACGACGCTGTATTAACTACGTAGAAAGTATTAATTTCAAAATTTTAATATTGAAACTTACAATGATGGTTTGATCAAGAAGAGGAAAAGTAATTGGTTGGGTCACTGATTGAGAAGAAACTATGTACTGTATGATGTACTGGAAGGAATGGTGAACGAGAGAAGAGTTCGGGGCAGAAGAAGATATCAGATGATAGACGACATTAAGATATAAAGAGTCCACTGCAAGAATGATGGATGCCACTTTCTTGTCGAAAATGAACCAAGACTGTCAATGCATAGCTTAAGACATGTAGAATGCACATAGAGAGTTATATGGCATTAACACTGATAGTCATTGTCCAGTAATGATCGGAAAATCACAGTTAAGCTTTGAGCATTAAGCATTTCAAACTTTCAATTGCTTCTCCCGAAAAATGTATTCCAAATGACATCCATCATTCTTGCAGTGGACTCTTCATATATGGAGACAAAGAGGAAGGCAGAAAATAGGATTGGAGAAAGCTGGATTTGCAGTGAAGGACTTGCCCTTGGACAGAACACTATGAATGAATGAGTGAATGATCGTTTGTCGGTAGTTATGAATATAATTTGGCAAAAAAAAAATAACGAATTCACAAAAGCTCCTTTCATGAATTGTGAAAAACACTTTAACTAATTAGGTCATTTAAAATTATTCATTCTTTTTTAAGAAGCTTCATAAACCATGTGGGTTCTCTGCTGCTAAGTAATTCTGCCAGAATATGTATTTTTTCATTTACTTAAATGCATTGTATTTTATGCTCGACCATTGCCGAAATGTAGTAATTATACACCTGGTAGCAGCCCTTTAATGCACATCATTAAAGTACAACTATTCATTAAAGTTCAATTGTTCAGCCAATCAGAAATCACCATTGTAGCATTATAAAAGCGCAAGTATCGATTATTCTCGGATATGCAATCGAAAGACAACTAGCGAAACGTCACGGAGGCTGGAAATCCAATATTGTCGCAGAAGGTTATGTTCTGTTACTATAATAATTAGCGTTAATTGCAAATAATATTCAAATAAATTCAATTTGTCATCTCTTTTTTCAATGTCTAAATCATTTTCCAGGTTATATCAAGATTAATGTCCATGTTACTCTGTAGATTATATCAAGGTCAATGACATTCGTTCCTCGGAAAAAATCATTACTTTCGCGTCTGCGCACATCTCACAATTTAGAAGGTCAGTTCCGCTCCTCACTTAGATAACCATAACATGAATACTTATGAATAATTTCAAGTTAGAAATATGGTCGAGCATAAAAAGTCGTATGAAACTTGCCTATAATGGTAATTAAGACGCTCGTATGAAAGTTATGAAACTCGCTTGCGCTCGTTTCACAAACAAACATACTCGCGTCTTAATTATTACCATTACAGACTCGTTGCATAATGTACTATTTCCAAATTGTTTTGAAATCATATGCGAGGACTTCCCAGTGTTATTTTTTTCTTGTGGCAGTTTCTTCGAAACATCGTCGAATTTGGCTTTCTTCTGCCCTGATGATGTAGGCCTATCCAATCCATCGAGGCTTTTTTATTTTTCTCATACTGGCGTAGTAAAACTATTAATCCTCTAAGCGACGTAGGCCTCTGCTAATAGAGTAAGAAGGGTGTCCGTAACGTCCGATTGTCTGTAGTTTCAAGAAGACGTCTGAATAATATTCATTCATTAATTCATTCATAGTGTCCTGCACAAGGGCAGGTTTTTCACTGCAAATTCAGCATTCTCCAGTCGTTCCTATTTTCCACCTTTCTCTTATATAATCCATGTATCTTAATGTTGTCTATCATATAATATCTTATTCTGTCCCGAACTTTTCCTCAGTTGAACATTCCTTCCAGTGCGAACTCCAGCAGGCAGTTTCTTCTTAGCCATTGGCCAGCCAATTTCAATAAACAAAAATTCAGTATAGATGTTTTATTACCGGTATATCTCTGCCGGTAACTGGCGGTTGAGTTTTGAAATGGCTTATCTTGGTCGTAGGCGTCAGAGCACTAAAAAGCAAAACAAAAGATATCTGGTTGCCTTCATTTCAATGCTCTGGTCACTGATTGCTTGAGTGCAGGGTGAGAGTTTAGCCATACTTTTTCGCACAGATTAGTACAACCTTTTGCTATCTCTCTCTCCCCCCTCCCACCGCATACTTTTAATATGAGATCTGTTTAACACCAATTACTTTAGTACGTAATGTGGTCGGGAGGAAAAAGGTCTTAAGTCAATTTTTGTGAAAATGAGATTTTTATATATTCTGAAAGCGGAAACAATTCTCTGCAATCTGGTAAAACGGTTGAACTCAAATAAGACTCCTGACTGGATTTATAGAACGTTACCAAATGTTCTAAGTACTTTTTGAATCGAGCATACACAGAATAAAGGACTTAAGAATATTTAATACTTTATTCCTCACAAACCATCACATGTTTACTTTCCATGCTTCCATATTAAAAAGGTCTAACTTGTATTTTAGCCATTTTATCACATACTGATGCCCTTTCCTTTTAAAACTTTAAGCACCAGGGTAAACAGTCCTGTAATTATTGTTTAAGACCCATTTTGCATTCCTAATAATTTACATTTCTAATTTATTTTGACATGAAAAATGTCTTATGTTTAAATAGTCCCTTCTATTCAGTTTGGGTTCTAGTCTTAAAGGGCTTAAGTGCGGCTATTTTTTGGAAATAATCAAGAAAATTGTTAAATGAGCAACATTACATATTTTAGAAGAAATATAAACAAATAATATCCAGGAAAAACCTCTTAATTAAAAAAACTCTATAATTGACACCAATTTCAATCTTTCTACTGCTCTCCTAAAAAGTATATCATTTTTACTCAAGACCTTTTTCCTCCCGGCCACAGGTATAGGCCTATAAGTGGTAAAATTGTTGTATAGCCTATACGGTAGGGCTATTTCATTTGAAACAAAAACTAAATCTATACTAATAATAAATCTGTAGCCGAAATTTTTCTGGTAATTTTCGATTTTCCAAAAATAATTGGTCCTAACATATATAATTAACCACCCTGAAACCGAAAATCGCTTTTTTGAAATTTTTGTTTGTATGTATGTATGTCTGTTTGTCTGTCTGTATGTTTGTTACCTTTTCACGCGATAATGGCTGAATGGATTTCGATGAAAATTGGAATATAAATTAAGTTCGTTGTAACTTAGATTTTAGGCTATATGGCATTCAAAATACATTATTTAAAAGGGGGGTTATAAGGGGGCCTGAATTAAATAAATCGAAATATCTCGCTTATTATTGATTTTTGTGAAAAATGTTACATAACAAAGGTTCCTTTAAAAATAATTTGCGATAAGTTTTATTCCTTGAAAAATTTTGATAGGACTGATATTTAATGAGATAAATGAGATTTAAAATTAAAATAACTATCTAAGGCCGTGTAATGAATTAAAAAGCAAATGAAGGGTACACGGGAAAAACGAACAATGTCACATTTCCATTAGAGGTGGGATAGTGATCTATTTCAGTATATTACTGCAAAATTTATTGATGTTTCTACTTGAAATTAAAGAAATGATGAGTGTATCCGTGGTTTTAATTCTCCTTTACCAGTTTTAATAAAAATAACACTAAAGTTTGTAGTAATACAGTGAATTAGATAATGACATCAACCTTAAGCGCATTGTGACATTGTTCGTTTTTCCCGTGTACCCTTCAAATGACTTCGTCTATGAGGGGCCTTGGACAGCAACAATCGAAAGCTATGGAAGATAGCCTACAGAGAATGTTTCTGTGTTTGTAGGAAGTAATATCGGAAACTAAATTAATCGATTTGTATAATTAATTATTATTTCACCATTGGAAAGTTTAGTTTCTCTAGGCCTAGATGGACATAATGCTATAATGTTATTACAGTAACTTCTGATATGATATAATATAATATAATATAATATAATATAATATAATATAATATAATATAATATAATATAAGTTATTTGAAGGGTTCAGAACCATAGTGGGCCAAGCGCCATTTACTGAAGACGTAGAAAACAAGGGTTAAAATCAAGTTATTACCATAATTCAATGGAAACGCATAACAAGTAAAATAAAATATATACATTAAATCTAAATGATGTCAATCTTCATTAAACTATGGTTGCATGTAATAAAAATTAAGAAACATGTTAAAGGAATTGTCATTGCACCAAATGAGTGTCTCTGGACCAAAATAATCGCATTTAATTATTTGGATGCAATTTAAATTAAGTAACATATTAAACGATTTATCCTTCTATCAAGCACGAATGTTCCCTGGATCAAACGTCCTAGTTTAATTATGTAATTACTTTATATTTATTTCTAACGGGTGCAGCGGAGCGCACGGGTACGGCTAGTGCTAAAATATATTTACTTGGAATGGTGAAGAGAGAAGGATGTACTGGCGCGATCGTGTAGTTTCTCCCATGATTATTAATTATAATTATAATAATTATAGTGAGCTGGAATGGCTTTGCGACTCCTCAGGTTCACCTGACCGTGTTTCCACAGGGCGGAAGCAGGCAGACGTTATGTCAGGCTTGAGCTGCTTACCGGTCTTAAACTGCTTCCGGATCCCAATTTCTTATCGTGCCTTCAATCTCCATAATAAGGTCATCTCAATTTATTGTCTGATATATAATTTATGGGATTAAAATATAACGTAGGCTACGAGAGATGCAGTTGGACTGCTGTGAACAATCGGCGAAATATACTTAGCCAAGAATAAAGAAGTGTATATAGTATTTGTGGACCAAAAAAGGCATTTAACAGAGTGGATTGGAATAAAGTGTTGGGGACCCTGAAGAAAATAAGTGTGGATTGGAAAGACAGCAGGCTGTTCAGTAACCTGTATATGAAACGAGTCAAAGTCAGGATAGGAGAAGAAATGTCAGAAGTAAGTGAAATAGAGAGAGGAGTATGTCAAGGATGCCCTTTATCACCTACCCTGTTCAACATCTACTTGGAGGATTTAGTGAAGAAGTGTTACCAGATCATGGGAGGATTGATAGTAGGAGAAAAAAGAATAAAGTGCATAAGATTTGCTGATGATATGACATTATTAGCAGAAGAGGAGATGATACTAAGGAATATGCTACTGGAGCTAAATGACAGCTGTGAGCAATACGGAATGAAGATAAATGCCAACAAGACAAAGACTATGGTCATAGGAAGAAAATTAAAGAAGTAAACTTGCGAATTCTAAATGAGGGAGTAGAGCAAATGGACATATACTTGGGATATACTGTAAGCAATAATATGAGCTGCTGCCAAGAAGTCAAAAGGAGGTTAGCAATGACAAAGGAAGATTTTGATAGAAAAAGAAGCCTCTTCTGCGGACCTCTGGAAAAAGAACTAAGGAAGAGAGTAGTGAAGTGCTTTGTGTGGAGTGTAGCATTGTGTGTGGCAGAAATAAGGCCATTACGAAGAAGTGAAGAGAAGCGACTAGAAGCATTTGAAATGTGGATATGGATAAGGATGGAACGTGTGAAATGGACAGATAGAATCAGAAACGAAGCTCTGTTGGAAAGAGTGGGTGAAGAAAGAATGATGCTGAAACTGATCACGAATAGAAAAAGGAATTGGCTGGGTCACTGGTTGAGAAGAAATTGCCTTCTGAAGTATGCATTGGAAGAAATAATGAGCAAGAGAAGAGTTCGGGGCAGAGGAAGTTATCAGATGATAGACGATATTACGATATATGGACCATATGTGGAGACTAAAAGGAAGGCAGAAAATAGTAAAGACTGGAGAAAGCTGGGTTTGCAGTGAAAGACCTGCCCTTGGGCAGAACACTTGAAGGAATGAATGAGTATCAGTGAATTGTGGGACATAAAGAGATATTTGAGTTTCATAACCAGGTCATGCACATCCTGATGTGAAACCTCCTACTTCCCTCGCCCTCGGTCTCTCCTAACCCTGGCCAAATTCATTTTCATCCAAATCCGTTGTTTCCGATTCGTTGAACGAGAGTGCGTTGAATGGAGGGCTGGCTGTTGTACAGTTCACTTTTTTTTAGCTGACGAACAGGTTCGTACTATACAAATCAGAGAAGAAACTCCAACTTGCTGTTAGTCTATGTACTTTGCCAAGCGACAGTTCTGAGTTTCAACATTGAAAATAAAGACAGTGACAGTACAGACCCAAAAACAAAATTTGGGCCACCTAATTTTACGTTCCCCTAAATGTATGCTACTTGTGGACAGTCTTGCGAAGCTTGTTGCCTACATAGAGGGGGACTGCTAGCAAGACTCGGCCTATTTTTAATTCCGTATCTGTACAAAGAAGATATGCATAAGAGCGTTAATTTTAACCTTGAGTGCAATTACAAAACAAATGTTTGATTTTTGCTATCAGGGATTTGGTACCTGACATCACATTATGATATTAATAGAGATATAGCAAAATCCGTAAGTTAAGCTACGTATGTGGTGAAATATCAATGACATTGGAAGACAAGATTAGAGATTAAACTCGGAAGTTCATGTAGAGTGTTGGCATTGGTCGAACTTGGCTGATCGATATAAAATATCAGATTTACTTATCGTTAGATACACAGTTTACAGTTGCAGAAAGTTTCGTAAAGAGGATATTAGAAACGAGGTAGGTCAAATGTACCGAGATAGCTCAGATACAGAAAACTACTGTTCTCCAACCAGGAGATAAACCGTGAAAGGAATGTGCCTACTATTGCGTCATCTATTGAAGCGAAGTAGATAGATAATATTAGAGTTATAACGTCAGTTTAAAAATCATGCGCTCTCCTTCATATGTTATTTCCTGTTTGGAGGGATTAAAAGACCAGAAGATTAACCGTGATCTAATTTTGTAACTAGGGTAGTATAAAAATGTGTATATCAGTGTTATTGTTTGTGCTGTGAGACTTAGCCAATAGAGATACGAGTACCCACATGTGTGACCTTATGACATCAACATTCATTCACAGCATCACCCCGCTCCATCTCATTCCCTGGAGACTTTCTCGTGGTTGGAGTACAGTACAAAGGGAAATAGATGAGAAACTGCATAATAATAAATTTTATTTCCAATGGAATGAATAATAATAATAATAATAATAATAATAATAATAATAATAATAATAATAATAATAAACTGAACCTGGTGGTGTAACTTAACGATTACCGTTCTCACCTTGTAGGCTATAAATATAAATATCCGGGTTTCGATTCTGACATCGTTTTTTCTATTCAAAGGGCTACGACCCGTCTTCTTCCCTTGCCCGATTAACCCTTCACCAGCGCTTCTTATATATCATCATATCTACAGCGATAGACCTGTTACTTCTCCGGAAAATACTGCGAAACGTGCTCTTTGCCGTCATGATGGAGAAACACGATATTGTGGAGAAATCCAGAAACAAAATAATAATAATAATATGTTTATTATGTATTTATTTAGTATTAGTCAATAGGGATTAACCAATAATAGAATAGTAGCTTATAGGGGTTAACAATAATAACACAATAATAATAATAATAATAATAATAATAATAATAATAATAATAATAATAATAATAATAATAGGCCTATTAAAGGATTTACCGATGACCAAATATATATTTAAAAATAGGTTTAAGGACTTTACTAATAGACGGCAGTATATTATACACACTATTTAAAGGGTGTAATTGATATTTCGTTATTTGAAATGTTGTATCATGAAGAAGTGTGTTGTGTCAGTGAAGTGTGTTGTGTAAGTGAAGTGTGTTTGCGTCAGTGAAGTTTTGTAGTTTATAGTGGCAGTGCAAAGTATTTGAAGAGTGAAATATTTTTGAAGTGTTAGTGAAACCAGGATAGAATTAATGAAATGTGTCGTAGTTCCAGTGCAGTGAGTTGACAGCGAAATAAGTGTAGTGCTGAAAGGTACTTGTGCAAGTATGAACATACCATACTCGTGGGTTTTAGTTCGAACTGAGGGTTAAGATACAAATTAGATTTACTTTGTTATTTTAAGTGATCGTCCTTCATTTAATTTAAGATGCTCATTATTAATATTATTATTATTACTATTATTATTATCATTATTATAATTATATTATCATTATTATTACTATTGATTATTAGTAGTATTATTAATGTATTATTAATTATATTTTTATTGTGTTTGTTATTAATTGTCATTATTGAGTGTAATTAGTTACCACTGCCACCGGGTATATACCCATTTGCAGTGTGAATAAATACATAATAATAAGCTTAATAATAATAGTTATAATAATAATAATAATAATAATAATAATAATAATAATAATAATAATAATAATAATAATAATAATAAACTGAGCATGGTGGTGTAACGATTATCATTTTCACCTTCTATTTGAAACGTTCGTGTTTCGTTCCCAGGGGCTATTCTGACATCGATTTTTCTTGATTTTGCAAGAATCTCCAGACGCATGCAGAAATAGTAACAATTCAAAGGGACACGACCAGTCCTCTTCCTTTGCTCGATAAACCCTTCACTAACACTTTTTAGACAGTAATCATCATATCTACCGCAATAGACCTGTTACTTCTCCGGAAAGTACCGCAAAACGTGCGGTCATGATGGAGAACCACGATATTGTGGAGAAATCAGGAAACAAAATAATAATTTAATGTTACAACTGACAATTTAATATAATTATCGCTACCGTAAGATCTAATGGTTATCGGTCTCTATATTTTGTGATCCTCGTTTGGCTAAAATTAATATTTGATCGGAATATAATATACCAGCCGTCCTCCGCGGTGGCTCTGACTAGAGGTCCGTTGTTCAATTCTTGGCGTAGACAATTGAAGAAACTTATCTTCCGTCTTCGGCACTGGATGATTGTCCGCTGCCTTGTGATTGTCTTGTGATGTCTCTGCGGTGACCTAACGTTGTGTCAATCCCATATCCAGAAATAACCGCAATGTGTAAATGTCTAGTGTTGATTCAGAGACAATATCCTCCTTCCTCTACGCCGTAGTGATCTATAAGTCAGTACTACAGAGCGGAAGAAAAGGATAAACAAAGAAGGATATAATATACTTTGGGAGAGTGGCGTGTCAATGTTTTCTAGGAGGGTGATTTAGGATTTTGCCTCTTTTTTTTTTTTTTTTTTTTTTTTTTTTTAATTCTTGGGTAAAGGAATCTTTTGCATGTGCAGCGGCTATTACGTCCTCATTGAAGGAAGTCGCTCTTATCAACTTTTTCCCGCTTAACATTCATCTTTCTCGAGCTGGATTGAACCCATCTATCATAGGTCCAGGGTTAATACGGAAGCTTACTTTGATGATGATGATGATGATGATGATGATGATGATGATAATACAAGAATTATAATGTGTAGAATTGTATGATTTGCATTAAGCTAGAGAAACAATTCTTCCAGTATTCATACGTGTATGAAAATGCATGTACTGTAGGCCTACAGTTAGGAGGTGAGTGCAATAAGTGTGCTAGCCGGTTAACGCTGGTATACCTTATTTTATTTCAAGGAGTGCAGTTCGGTGGCTCCTTTGAACACCCACTTACAGATTTATGACTTCCTACACAAACACCTCTGACAATTCTATCCTGTCCTCTCGTCCCAACATTGCACAGTTGCCACAATCCTGGTGACCTTCGAAATTGTGCAGTGAAACTGACGGGATTCTTGAAATTCGGAAAAGATGCGGCAACTCTGCCTCCACGTGGATTTGACGGGCACCTGTCATTTATTCTGAACGAGGGTTGTGATTGGTTACTGACAAGAGAAGACAAGATTTCCGTCACAGTAAGGAAGACATTTATTTATGACAACCGATTAGTAGGGGGCAGTAGAAGGTCTGTCGGCCAAGTCCTTTCTATGAAACTGCACTCCATGAAAAAAAAAAAAAAGTATATATAGCTGGTATTAAATATTTCAGGCCTCTATTATTATGTCGCGAAGTATTAGTTTTCTATCTCTTCCCTAAATGGCAAGAGACGTCTGTAAATCTTTGTAGGATGTACCGCTGTTGTTGTAGCGAAGTGCAAGATGTCATTTTTGATGGATTGTACTTCTATGCAATAACAACGTTAGTGAGAATATAAATAATATTTAATAAAAAAGGTAAAGGTATCCCCGTAACATGCCATGAAGGCACTTGGGGGGGGCCATGGAGGTAGAGCCCCATGCTTTCCATGACCTCGGCACTAGAATGAGGTGGTGTGGTCGGCACCACGCTCTGGCCGCCTTTTACCCCCGGGAAAGACCCGGTACTCACTTTTATAGGAGGCTGAGTGAACCTCGGGGCCGTTCTGAAAGTTTGGCAACGAGAAAAAATCCTGTCACCACCTGGGATCGAACCCCGGACCTTCCAGTCCATAGCCAGCTGCTCTAAAATAATATTTAATACCTTTGTTTATATTACTTACAAATGGCTTTTAAGGAACCCGCAGGTTCATTGCCGCCCTCACATAAGCCCGCCATCTGTCCCTATCCTGTACAAGATTAATCCAGTCTATCATCATAATCCACCTCCCTCAAATCCATTTTAATATTATCCTCTCATCTACGTCTCGGCCTCCGCAAAGGTCTTTTTCCCCTCCGGCCTCCCATCTAACGTTATAGTCTATGCATTTCTGGATTCGCACATACGTGCTACATGCCTTGCCCATCTCAAACGTCTGGATTTAATGTTCCTAATTATGTCAGGTGAAGAATACAATGCGTGCAGTTGTGCGTTGTGTAATTTTCTCCATTCTACTGTAACTTCATCCCTCTTAGCCCCAAATATTTTCCTAAGCGCCTTATTCTGAAACACCCTTAACCTCTGCTTCTCTCCCAAAGTGAGAGTCCAATTTTCAAAATTATCCCATTTCCCTCAAAAAGCGGGGTTTTTTACGTCAACGCTGTTATTGCACCCAGCTCCTCAATAGATTGCATAATTTCTTTGAAGTGAATGAAATATTATACGGTTTGCGTGATACGTGTGTGAGATAGCATGTAACGCTTGTTGCATAACTTACACTAGCACCAAACCAGATCTGTAGGCCTACCATCGCTTATCGTCCGTCAGTCTCGGTCGACGGGAATTGGAACGGAGCGAAATGCGTGCGTTGCATACATACATATGCATGAAGAGGAATTTGGGCCTTGACAGCTGAGTACGAAAAATTGATACATGACGTAATACCGTAAGCAGGTCCTGTGAAGTGCGTTCAGAAATTTCCTGGCAGACGCGTAGATTTGCTTAAACATGAGAGGAATTTATACATATTTATGTGAAAGCTAGCGGTGATCGTGTTGAAAATTTTATTCGATTTAATATTATAGTTTGAACTGTGACATTTGATGGTACTGAATTTATAAAAGAGAAATTAATATTTAAAATTGTAATGGAAAAAGTGAATTCTTTAATTTGTTTCGTATGTGAAGTCTCCTACACAGTCGACAAATATTTTATGTTAAATAGAATCGGGCATATTTATGACACAAAAAATATTATATTAATATAATAATGCTTTGCTGTTTCGTAAACTGTCCGAAGACAGGTTTGAACCTCATAAGTAACACCAATAAGGCATCACTCATGAGGCAATAGGCCAGGAGATAATGGGATAGGGTTAGAGATGAGCTTAAACGATATTTTCAAGTATCTGTGACAACTGTGACTGTGACAATTAAATATCTGTGACTTTTATAGGTGATTTTGTCACACCGATATTTTATATCGATACGTAAGCACAATATGCATGAATTACACCGATATTTTGTCACACCGATAAAAATTAGCAGGAAATATTGAAGAGCAGTGAAATACGAATACGATTTCTCTATACACGCCACTCATCAGTGATTTATATGGGAAAGTCCAACAAAGAAATTATGTATATGTACCATTAACAAATAAATACATACCTAACTGAAGAGTAACATGTCGAAAGTTAACTTCATGTACCAAGAGGTTATATTGTAGATATTGAACCAGTTGATCATTTTTAAATGTAGTTGGGTATGGAGAAATTGAGGTTATATGATTATCCTAATCGTTTTAAAAATTGATCCTTTTTATTGCATATAATATAATGGATAAATTATTTTAAATCGTGCATTAACATTATAATATTCAGTCATAGAATAAAAATTAACGAAACATAAGTATTCGGAAAAACATTGGAAAATCATTACAAAACGAAACACTTGTTCAGACAGGATTTTGCACAAGATTAAGTACTGGTAACCAATGGTGTTATTATTTAAATCGTGTAATAACTACATCATTTATAATAAGATGGAGAAACTACCGCCCGATTGCTGTTATTGTATCATGCCCACGCGCAAACCTACGACGTAGAGGAGAAAATATCAGTCACAGAGTACTGAATACGGAGCAGATTTCGATAGCGATATTTTGTCACAGATATTTCGCGTCATTAGTCACAGGTTTATCTGAGACAAAATATCGGTTTGTGAAATATCGGCCATCTCTAGATAGGGTGGCTAGTCGGCGATGTATGCAATGTAGGGGGAAAGGACTGGCCACCCTACCCCATTATCTACTGGCCTAGTTGCCTCTTAAGTGGTGCCTTGTTGGTATCACTTGTAAGGTTCAGATCTGTCTTCGGACAGTTGAATAAACAACATCCATTTCATCATAAACATTACGTTTCTCCTATCTCTGGTTGGAGAAAAGCTCTCACTGTCTTGGCTTTATCGAACATACGAGGCGCATCCAGAAAGCAAGTTTCCCGATTTTTTCCCCTTGAAAGTAAACGTAATTAGCCGTGTCAATTGCGCATGCGTAACAGATCTATGACGTATCAATCATATGCCAGCCGGACAGGTCCCGCCTGGTGCCAGTTAGAGATGAGCTTAAACGATATTTCCAAGTATCTGTGACAACTGTGACTGTGACAATTAAATATCTGTGACTTTTATCTGTGATTTTGTCACACCGATATTTTATATCGATAAGTAAGCACAATATGCATGAATTACACCGATATTTTGTCACACCGTTAAAAATTAACAGGAAATATTGAAGAGCAGTGCAATGTGAATACGAATTCTCTATACACGCCGCACATTAGTGGTGTGTATGGGAAAATGCAACAAATAAGTTATGTACATGTACCATTAACAAATAAATACTAAGCTAACTCAACAGAAACATGTAAAAAGTTAACCTCATATACCAAGAGGTTATATCGTAGTTGATTTTAGATATGGAATCAGTTGATAATTTTTAATGTAGTTGGGTATGGAGAAATTGAGGTTATGTGATTATCCTAATCGTTTTAAAAATTGATCCTTTTTATTGTATATAATATAATGGATAAATAATTATTTTAAGTCGTGCATTAACATTATAATATTGAGTCAGAATAAAAATTAACGAAACATCAGTATTCGGAAAAACAATGGAAAATAATTAAAAAACAAAACTGTTGTTCAGACAGGATTTTACACAAGATAAAGTATTGGTAACCAATGGTATTATTATTATTATTATTTAAATCGTGTAATCATTATATAATTTATAATAAGATGGTGAAACTAGCGCTGAAATAGGTTCGGCGAATTCGGATGTGAAAATCGTTGCATTTATAAGTTTTTTTTTTTTTTTTTTTTTTTTTTTTTTTTTTTTTTTTTTTGGAGAGACTGTTCCTCGGGTTAAACTAGCGCTGAGGTAGTTTAGGTGATTTCGGAAGTGAAAATCATTTGATTTTTTTGTGGAGATGCAGTTGATCGTATATCCAAGGCATAACAAAGCCTAAACTAACCAAACCTAACCTGTCACAGATTCGTATATGCGGAGTACGAAGGGAACTACCTCAACACTAGTTTAGTCGTTGATCGTATATGTCTAGGCATAATAAAAGCTTAAACCAACCAAACCTGACCTGTCACAGATTCGTATATGCAAGGTGTATAAGGGGAATACGAAGGAAATTACCTCAAGGTTAGTTTAGCGAAATAAGTTGCCCATCATATTAGCCAGTTTTATGTCGTTCGGTTTTAATTGAGTGGAAAATACTTACACATTAATATAAATTGACAGTAAGCTTAATATGAAAATGTGAAGATCTCGGGGGAATACATAGAATATTTATAAAACATATATACAGACTAAAATATGAAAACAAAATGTCAGATTCATGATTATATTATTATAATGCCGCTAATAACTTTGCAACACATCATCACTTTGAAAAAAATAATATTGAACAAAATATCACGAAAAAATAATCAAATACCACAGCCAGATTGCTGTTATTGTATCATGCGCATGCGCAAACCCACGACGTAGAGGAGAAAATATCAGTCGCAGACGTTGCAACAGTCACAGAGTACTGAATACGGAGCAGATTTCGATAGCGATATTTTGTCACAGATATTTCGCGTCATCAGTCACAGGTTTATCTGTGACAAAAAAATACCTGTGACAAAATATCGGTTTGTGAAATATCGGCCATCTCTACTGCCAGTAGCGTGGCAGCAGTGGTCCGAAATGGAAGCTCTTATTCCTTCTCCCGCCGCCTGCGAGGTTCGGTCGGTGATAAAGTTCTTTAATGCACAAAGCATTGCGCCAATTGAAATTCATCGGCAGCTCTGTCAGGTCTATGGGCCGAACATCATGAGTAAGCAGATGGTGCGTCGCTGGTGTAGGCAGTTTTCCGAAGGTTATCAAAGTGTCCATGATGAAGAGCGCAGTGGGCGACCGTCCCTCATCAATGATGATCGTGTTGAGCTGGTGCGGCAGTGCATCATGGAGAACCGTCGCTTCACGATTACGGAGCTGAGCAGCCATTTTCCGCGGATATCGCGATCCTTTTTGCATGAGATTGTCACTAAGCACCTGCTGTTCAAAAAAGTGTGTTCCAGGTGGGTGCCGAAAAACCTGACACCCGAACACAAAATGCAACGTTTAGGAGCAGCACTGACATTTCTGCAACGGTATCACGATGACGGCGACGAGTTCCTCGACAGGATCGTCACGGGCGATGAGACTTGGATTTCACACTTCACCCCGGAAACCAAGCAGCAGTCAATGCATTGGCGGCATAGTGGATCTCCGGTCAGGACGAAATTCAAACAGACGCTGTCTGTACGGAAAGTGATGTGCACGGTGTTCTGGGACAGGAAGGGCATTCTGCTCATTGACTTCCTTCCAAGAGGTGAAACAGTGAACGCTGACCGTTACTGTGAAACACTGCGAAAATTGCGACGTGCCATTCAAAACAAGAGGCGTGGAATGCTTACTGCAGGTGTTGTGCTCCTCCATGACAATGCTCGTCCACATACGGCTCGGCGCACAGCAGCTGTTTTGACGGAATTTGGCTGGGAGTTGTTTGATCATCCACCCTACAGTCCTGATCTTGCTCCCAGCGATTTTCACGTTTTCTTGCACCTCAAGAAATTCCTGTCTTCCGGTGAGCGTTTTGGCAACGACGAAGAGCTGAAGACGTCTGTCACACGCTGGTTCCATTCACAGGCGGCAGAGTTCTACGACAGAGGGATACAAAAGTTGATCCCACGATACGACAAGTGTCTCAATTCTGATGGTGGCTATGTTGAAAAATAGCTGAAACATTGCTGTACCTGTTGCCAATAAATGTTTTCCTGAAAGTGTGTGTTATTTAAAAAAACATAGGGAAACTTACTTTCTGGATGCGCCTCGTAAATACAACTTCGCCACCGTCGAAATTTAAACTCGGGTCCGGGGTTGTAAGCCAGCACTCTGCCAGTTGAGCTATCAAGGCGGATTGCATAAGTATTACGTCTAGACTAGAGACTATCTCCAGGGAATTCCTACGATGAAGCGTGCAAAGGGAATTCCAGCAGTTAACATCAACGACGCTGTAAATTTCCGATACTCGTCAATCTTGAACCAAAGTTACATCGTCAGTGTTACAAAATTCCAATTTCGCTTTGTTGATTCTGTCGCAATATATTAATTTGAGAATTGCCGTAGCTGAGATATTGTTACATTTCGTCATTATGTTAGTCTGCTTCATAATCGTGTAACAGGTGATCGTATGAACTCGAGACAACATTTTGGTGATTACACCACTTCTTGAAATTAAGATGGTCCTTTTGATGACACAGTACACGAGGATAGACCACCAAAGAGAAAACTGAGAGATATAACTTAAACTGAGGGGATTCTATCCGGCATCGGAACTGGGATCCGGTGTGGCTTAGTGGATAAAGCGTCATCACGTGGAGCTGAAAACCCGGGTTCGAGTCCCGGTGCCGGAGAGAATTTTTCTTTGTTCTATCCATCCTTCATCAAATCATCATGGTACAGAATTCCTGCACGGAACTTTCATATGTACTTCGGTACATCAGAATAATCTCTACTTTTGTTAATCGAGAATGTATCGAGCATCCCACCACAACCGTGATACACGTTCACAGCATAACCATGTTCTATCAATTCCATTCCATCAAACATCTCTCTACTCTGCTTCCTTCACAATACACACAGCCCGTTCCTGGAATTCCTTGTCACAGGAAATCAGGAGCAGTCGGAGTCTAAAATCTTTTAAGTACACTCTACTTAGAAATGTCTTTAATGAACAGAACTAGACTCTTGCGGAAGTTTCTAAATAGTCTTAAATGACCAAGTTGTTATTTTTTTTCTCCTCTCTCTTCTTCTTTTTTTTCTCTTTTCTTTTTTATTATCTTCATATATTACTTAATCATTTGTGTTTGTATGCCATTTAGTAGGACTTTGCTAATCAACATTTTATGTCTTGTCACCCATATGTATTCTCCAATTAGTATATTAACTGAATAATATATCTCAAGTAAATTAATCGTCCAATTTGTCTCGGGCATTTTAGGTCTTATAAATTGTGTGTTTGTGTGTGTGTGTGTGTGTGTGTGTGTGTGTGTGTGTGTGTTTACCCCTTATGTTATGTAACTGATTTTGATTATGTGTAATTTTCTACTTTATTTTATATATTATGTAACTGATCTTGACTATGTGTAATTTTATTTTATGTAATTGATCTTGTCTATTGTAATTTCCTACTATATTTTATGTAATTTCTAAGGTATTTTCTTTTGTGTTGTTTTGTAATCAAATTTTGTATCTCATGTATATTATTGAAATCTGGTTGAGTGGAAGAGAAGGACTCATGGCCTTAACTCTGCCAGGCAAAATAAACCTACTACTACTACTACTAAATAGTTCAGTTTTTGAGGTGAGATTCGTTATTCTCAATGATAGGACGGTACATAAGTATTGTCTTAATTATTTTGCATGTGAATTTATGAATTTTCTGTGGACCTGTAAAATAATTTCTTGGACCTGTACCGGTACGCGGACCGGCGGTTTAAAAACATTGGTCTATACCAAGCAGCCACAACAGGGACAAACAGGGCAGAAGAGTTTGTTCGCATTTTTTCATATGATGATGATGATGATGATGATGATGATGATGATGTGAAGCACATTATTAAGAAACTGGGGTCCACACCTGTGTGTGTGGAGTAACGGCCAGCGCGTCTGGCCGCGAAACCAGGTAGCCCGGGTTCGATTCCCGGTCGGGACAAGTTACCTGGTTGAGGTTTTTTCCGGGGTTTTTCCTCAACCCAATATGAGCAAATGCTGGGTAACTTTCGGTATTGGATCTGGGACTCATTTCACCAGCATTATCAGTTTCATCCCATTCAGACGCTAAATAACCTGAGATGTTGATAAAGCGTCGTAAAAAGAAAAAAAACTGGGTCTATCAGAAACAGAAATGCTTAAATTCTCTCATAGGGCCTATTATAAAATAACATCTGCGCTTCTTTCTCTAGTTTACGAGTATTTTATGTCTGCAAATTTGTATTAGGTATGAGATGATCAATTTCCGAGAGATAACTTTCGTGTTAGCTGTGAAATATGCCACGAAACTGAAGATAAGCTACACTGGTTCAAACATCGGAATGAAATGGATGCGGCGGTTACAGTGCTGCTGCTGCTGCTGCTGCTCCTCCTTTCTCCGTCACCGTAGCTTGATATCCCGGGCCAATATTGGAATTCGTCGGAAATCGAGTATACTGTACTATTGGCGAGACTAGCCATCTGCAGCCATTTCGTAATATGATTTATGCTCGACCATGCCGAAATGTAGTAATTATGCACCTGGTTGCAGACCTTTAATGCATGTCATTAAAGTACACCTACTCATTAAAGGTCAGGTCTTTCAGCCAATGACGACTCAGGTTACAACTGTTCAGACAATGACAGGTCAGCTTTCTACCGTTATAAAACCGCAAGTATCGATTATTCTCGGATATCCAATCGAAAGAGAATTAGCGAAAAGTCACGGAGGCTGGAAATCCAATACTGTCGCAGAAGGTTATGTTCTGTTACTATAATAATTAGCGTTAATTGTAAATAATATTCAAATAAATTCAGTTTGTCATCTCGTTTTTCAATGTCTAATTTAATTTCAATGTTATCTCTGTAGGTTCTTATGGCCTAGCAAGGTCAATGTGAACATCTGTTCCTCGGAAAAAATCAATACTTTCGCGTCTGCCAACATCTCACAACAAGGTCAGATACAAAGAAAATTAATAATATCAAGTTAGAAATATGGTCGAGCATAAAAAGTCGTATGAAACTCGCCTATAATGGTAATTAAGAAGCTCGTATGAAAATTATGAAACTCGCTTGCGCTCGTTTCATAAATATCCATACTCGCTTCTTAATTACCTTCATTACAGGCTCGTTGCATAATGTACTATTTTAATATCGCTGGAATAGACAATTTTACAGTATGAGACATTATTATTAATTTATTATTATTACTGTATCATCATCATCATCATCATCATCATCATCGACGAACGTGTGTGTTGTATGCTTACAGATTTTTTTAAATAGGTTATTTTACGACGCTTTATCAGCATCTTAGGTTATTTAGCGTCTGAATGAGATGAAGGTGATAATACCGGTGTTATTTTAAGTGACTAGTTATTTTAAGTGACCATGCTTCATTTAATTTAGGATGCTCCTTGTTATTATTATTTTATTATTATTAATTATTGTTTTTATTAGTTGTGTTTATTATTAATTGTCATTATTGAGTGTAATTAGTTACCACTGCCACCGGATGTATCCCATTTGCAGTGTGAATAAATACATACATACATACATACATACATACATGAGTCCGGGGTCCAGCACCGAAAGTTACCCAGCATTTGCTCATATTGAGTTGAGGGAAAACCCGGGAAAAAACCTCAACCAGGTAACTTTCCCCGACCGGGAATCGAACCCGGGCCACCTGGTTTCGCGGCCAGATGCGCTAACCGTTACTCCACAGATGTGGACTTGAGCTTACACATACGAGGAGAATGAAGATAAAGTTTTTACAGAATATACTTGCGTATGTAAATATGTAGATCTCTACTGTTCAATGAAATTTATATCCATTTTTTATGTTTTCCTTTTTTAGTTTACATCTTATTGTACACAATGTTAACCTGTTCACGTTGTTGGAAAAGATGTCGTTGTAAGAGGTATTAAGGTCCACCGTTGTGGAGTAACGGTTGGTATGTCAGACTGTGAAACGATCAGGCCCGGTTTCAAATCCTGGTTACCTAGTTGGGTTTTACGAGGTTTTCCCGCAATCATTTGAATCAGAATTTCTGGTAACTTTCGGCGTTGGACCTCGGACTCATTTCGCCATCGTTTGTTCATATGTTATCGTTACCATATCCAGGGTTAAGTTCACTGTGCAGCGTGCAACCGTTCGGCGACAAATATTCACAAATCAGAAGCGGTAGGCACAATAAGCCTCAGGCTGCGGCGCTTGCCTTCGGGATCCTCATCCGTAAAATAGGAAAAAATAGGCTATGTATTAATATTCCTTTTCTTTAATTTGCTGTACAGGACGTCTACTAAAAAATTGCCTTCGTTTAGGTTTTTGTGTCTAGACGTGCTTTTAACTAAATCCCGGATTTCAAGAATGCCGTATTATTGTACAGTATTTTACATTTTACATAGGCCTATATTGCTAAAAATATATGCAAACCCACTTCACGAAAGCTTGATACAAATCGTTAAAATTCCAATTCTGAATGTCTTTTTTTAACTACTGTTCTAGAGACTGCAGAAAAATCAAAACAAGCATTTGCAAAACCCATTGTTAGGTTTAGGCTAAGACTAGTTTTCATCTTGTTCTTCATCCCACATCTCGGGTCCTGTGACCTGTCACCGTCTCATTCATAGTGATAGACTAATTTTAATCACTCTTAATTGAGCCAATTATATTTGCAGTGATATGTGACCATTTTATGGAATAGAAATTCTTTCAGTGTGTTGTATGCATTGGTATTACTGTGCTCCAACCACGAGAAAGTCTCCGCCGGATGAGACGAAGGGGGGTAATGCTGTGAATGAATGTTGATGTCATAAGATGTCATAAGGTCACACACGTGGGTACTCGTATCTCTATTGGCTAGCTCTCACATCACAAACCATAGCATTGATACAGACATATTGATACTACCCTAGTTACAAAATTAGATCACAGTTAATCTCCTGGTCTTTTAATCTCTTCATACAGGAAATAACATATGCAGGAGAGCGCATGGTTTTTAAACTGGCGTTATAACGGTAATATTATTTATCTACTTCGTTCCAATAGATGAGGCAATAGTAAGCACATTCCTTTCACGGTTGATCTCCTGGTTGGAGAACAGTAATATTGCAATGAGATATTGGAGAACGGATGCAGTAAAATGTACAGATACAGAATTATAACTTGAAGCGAGTCCTGATGGAAGTCCACCTGATTTGCATTAAATCGAGACGTTTGAGATGAGCAGGGCATGTAGCACGTATGGGCGAATCCAGAAATGCATATAGAGTGTTAGTTGGGAGGCCGGAGGGAAAAAGACTTTTAGGGAGGCCGAGACGTGGATGGGAAGATATTAAAATGGATTTGAGGGAGGTGGGATATGATAGAGAATGGATTAATCTTGCTCAGGATAGGGACCAATGGCGGGCTTTTGTGAGGGCGGTAATGAACCTCCGGGTTTCTTAAAAGCCAGTAAGTAATGACCATAATTTTCTTATTTGGCTATAATATTGTTTTGATGTGTTTTCAGTTTATTGAGTTTTTAAATTTGAATTATAATGATTTAGTTGGCTTGGTTACATTGCAGGTTGTTGTATCCCGGGACTTTGTCTTTACTTTCATTTAACATGTGTTTCCAGGGAGCTGGTATGCAAAATGACCTCCAATTGAGAGACGCAGGCGCCTGCCATACATTGGAAACCATTGGTTTACGCTATTTGACGTATTGGTAGTAGCGTTCGATTTTTGTACGGGGCATTGATTGTAGGAAGTGTATTTTGGGCTGGTCATTAAACTGCATGCGCGGGAGTACGAAGCGCGAGTTTGTGCGTGTGTAAAATTTATCGCCTCTTCGACTGGTTAAATAATGATACGTAGGAGCGTGCGTGTACTACAGTAGCTGTGACGTAATTACGTATGCGTAGCTCGGTCGCCGCTGTTCTATCTAGAGCACAAACCCCACGTCCTGCCAGTGAAGTGTTTACGTCCCTCCGCAGAGCCGGGAAATGTGAATGTACGTTCCTAACCTCTCTCAAATTATCGGGATTGAATCGTAGTCCTCCCACTACTCGGCGGACCCCCAGTCGCGCATGTAATTCAGGGCTGATCCGACAGTTTTATACCCTGGGACGAGCTGGAAGGATCATCGGCAGTGTTGCCAATTCAGCGGTTTTCCCGCTAAATCTAGCGTTTTTGGATAATCGTCTCGCGGGTAAAATTATATTATCCCGCTTAAAATACGCAAACGATTAGGGAAAACACGGAAATTTTACTTGAAGCAAGTAAAGCGATCGGTTTGGAAGTAAATCCCGAAAAGACAAAGTATATGATTATGTCTCGTGACCAGAATATTGTACGAAATGGAAATATAAAAATTGGAGATTTATCCTTCGAAGAGGTGTAAAAATTCAAATATCTTGGAGCAACAGTAACAAATATAAATGACACTCGGGAGGAAATTAAACGCAGAATAAATATGGGAAATGCGTGTTATTATTCGGTTGAGAAGCTCTTATTATCCAGTCTGCTGTCCAAAAATCTGAAAGTTAGAATTTATAAAACAGTTATATTACCGGTTGTTCTGTATGGTTGTGAAACTTGGACTCTCACTCTGAGAGAGGAACATAGGTTAAGGGTGTTTGAGAATAAAATATTTGGGGCTAAAAGGGATGAAGTTACAGGAGAATGGAGAAAGTTACACAACACAGAACTGCACGTATTGTATTCTTCACCTGACATAATTAGGAACTTAAAATGCAGACGTTTGAGATGGGCAGGGCATGTAGTACGTATGGGCGAATCCAGAAATGCATATAGAGTGTTAGTTGGGAGACCGGAGGGAAAAAGACCTTTAGGGAGGCCGAGACGTAGATGGGAGGATAATATTAAAATGGATTTGAGGGAGGTGGGGTATGATGATAGAGACTGGATTAATCTTGCACAGGATAGGGACCGATGGCGGGCTTATGTGAGGGCGGCAATGAACCTTGGGGGTTCCTTAAAAGCCATTTGTAAGTAAGTAAGCGGGAATACTAGCGGTTTTATCTTTAAAGTTTCTGAAACGAAATTCATATTAGCGTTATTGTTGTTTTGCAAGTTTATTACCGGCCGATTCTAACAACTGGACAGTAGTAAAATGTAAGTGCATCGGCATTCTAATCAAACGTTAAAAATCGAACATCTGCTGCCACCGTGTACTCGTACTTCATGTAACAATGACTGTAATATTATATGGAGATTACAGACAGATTAAATTCAATTGCTTAAAGAATATTATTTGTGTAAGACGTGTACCGTGACAGTGTTAACTATTACCCTAGATCATATATGTCACAGATATGTCGGGGTTATAGCCTTTGAGGTTAACAACTTTTGTCAGGTTTACTACGCTGCCATCTAGTTGTTACATAAGGAGTCACGTCATAATACCCATTTGAATTGCATTAGCGCCTGTGCTGTCATCTCGTGTTCGTTTACGACGGACGGGTGGCGATCCTGGCGGTTGTTCTCTTCAAAGTGCTGCCGATTTTAACGTAGCGAGGAGTTACCTGTTACATATATGATCTAGGCTATAACTCATTTTATAAATATGCCGGTACAATATCGTTAAACTTTTTCTCTGTGCTATTTATCCGTAAATAATTCAAGATATGGGGCCTCAGTATCAGCAACGATTTCGTAAAGAGTGGCTGTGTGAAGTGCAATTTAAAGACAAACACAATTGAATTCTGGAGTGAAATAGGCAGTTATAGGGACGCATCTGATGTAAGTCCTTTTCGAGAGTGGTTCATCATATTGTAGGGTGACCAGACTTCCCGTTTTTAACGGGATTGTCCTTTTTTTCAGCCTCTTGTCCTCTGTCCGGAGAAAAGTAGGCTCGGGACGCCAAATGTCCCGTTTTTTTTTAAATGGCGTCCCGTTTCCGTAAATGATTGTTGAAATATTTCTTTTTATTTTATTTTATATAATAATCACGTAAAGCATTGATTAATTCTATATTGTTTCTATGAGATCACCGTAATGAATTAATCACAAAATGTCATTTCCAAAATGTGTCTTGCATGGACTTCTATACTTCTGAAGGAAAAGCCAACATTTCTATAGTAAATTCACTTATCAAAGAAATATGATGCTGATTGGACTACAGTTCATCTTTATGGAGAATGTTAATAGTACATTATGCAACGAGCCTATAATGACAGTAATTAAGCAGCGAGTATGGATGATTATGAAACGAGCACAAGCGAGTTTCATAATTTTCATACTACCTTCTTAATTACCATTATAGGCGAGTTTCATACGACTTTTTATGCTCGACCATATTTCTAACTTGAAATTACAGTATTCAGATGTATACATTTTATTTGTAACTGACAAGATCGGAAGTGACCTTGTTCTAGGTCGTGAATTGTGAGATGTGCGCAGACGCGAAAGTATTGATTTTTTCCGAGGAACAATAATGTCATTGACCTTGTGTAACCCGTTAAACTTGGTATAACTTTGATTACTGAATTCGACATTGAAAAACGAGATGACAAATTGAATTTATTTGAATATTATTTACAATTAGCGCTAATTATTATAGTAACAGAACATAACCTTCTGCGACAGTATTGGATTTCCAGCCTCCGTGACTTTTCGCTAATTCTCTTTCGATTGCATATCCGAGAATAATCGATACTTGCGGTTTTATAACGGTACAAAGCTGACTCGTTATTGGCTGAACACCTTTAAGCTGAGTTGTCATTGACTGAAAACACCTGACCTTTAATGAGTAGGTGTACTTTAATGACATGCATTAAAGGTCTGCTACCAGGTGTATAATTACTACATTTCGGCATGATCGAGCATAAAATAATTAAAAGGTAATATGAGGCAAAAAAAATTGTTATGAAAGAAGTTCAGAATACAGTGACATGGATATCATGTGAGGTCCAATTAATCTGAAGTATTTTAAACAGATAAGTTAACCTAATTAATCCAGACTAGTTGTAATATAAAAAATGGTTAACAATGACTTAAGCCAAGTATTTGTGCTACTCTATTATGTAATAATTAATTATTAGACCGCCTATAGCATAGTTTTGTAAACAATGTAGCATTTATTACTTTAAATAAAACTGGACGTGAGGCTGTGGAGAAAATAGGTACCCTGGCTACCTACAGAAATGTAAGTGGACAGACTTGGAACAGCACCCCGGGGATCTTACAGTCACAGCATTATATTCTGCGTTAGAAAATTCAGTTGGAGATGATCCGGAGGGGCTGCTAATTTGAGTGAGTGATTTTTAAATCACATGCTTCTTATCAATACTAATTGCATGCTTCTAAAATTGAATGTCTTACATTGTGCCGAAACGAAAGCTTCATTGACCAGCGTCTGCGAAAGTTAAACTTCTGCGCTATATCACTTATTTTATTTTGTGCGAGATCGTGCGTATTTGCTTGTTTTCCGCACAGAACCAATACGCGGTAAGTGTGAAATACCACATTCAGTATTCCCAACGTAACACACATAACAATTTCCCTCTTCTTACCGCTTAAGCGCGACATTCATTTTACTGCTCTAGGCTTTTAACATATTATTTTAGAGACGTTTAACATAGTAATAATTATAAATTGGAAACTTACCACTGCAATTTCACCTAAATTGCAATGTTAATTATTGTTTTTAAATATTTGCAAAAATTAAGTAAAGTCTACTAATGCATTCCTGATACAAGTACTGTAACATTAAGGAAGCCGTGAAAAAATCAACGAGATTCCAGATGCCGATGTTATTACTGCAATATGTTATATAAATAATATTGTTAACATATTAAAATGAAAAATAAATCATTACATAATCTTACCGTTTGTTTTAAGTTCGCATTTATAGACTGGGGGGGGGGGGAAGACAGACGTATATCACGGCGTGCTGGAGTATAGTAAACACATAAAACATTTTACAGCAACAATGTTGAAGAAAGATATTTTGGTGTTCCGAAGTTGGCGTCATTAAACAGAAACCAACATGGAGATTTCATTGCAACTAATTAGAAATTTGTCTTTCAGGTATGTAATAAACGATCTTCGCACAAAATAATGTACGATACACGAGCGGTATGTTTGTTTTCATGTTCTCGGAAATTAAAAAAGCTCAACTACGTTTCGCTTTTTCAATCTTTTCCTCGAACATGAAAACGTCAACATACCGCTCTTGTAACGTATATTACTATTTATTAGGCAATTATTATTGTTATTATAAAATTGAATAATAATAAAAACGCATTAAAATCTAGAGATTTTTGTTAGAAAATCTCGGGCTTTCGAAAGCCGTCTAGCGGGATTATATGAACAACTGTTCGCAACACTGATCATCGGGGATCCAGGTAGTTGTGTGTATGTGTTGGGTGCTGCTGCAAGTAGTGATGGCCGATATTTCACAAACCGATATTTTGTCACAGGTATTTTTTTGTCACAGATAAACCTGTGACTGATGATGCGAAATATCTGTGACAAAATATCGCTATCGAAATCTGCTCCGTATTCAGTACTCTGTGACTGTTGCAACGTCTGCGACTGATATTTTCTCCTCTACGTCGTGGGTTTGCGCATGTGCATGATACAATAACAGCAATCGGGCGGTGGTATTTGATTATTTTTTCGTGATATTTTGTTCAATATTATTTTTTTCAAAGTGATGATGTGTTGCAAAGTTATTAGCGGCATTATAATAATACAATCATGAATCTAACATTTTGTTTTCATATTAAGTCTGAATATATGTTTTATAAATATTTTATATATTCCCCCGAGATCTTCACATTTTCATATTACTGTGAATATATATTAATGTATAAGTATTTTCCACTCAATTTTTACGCAGTAACAATATTTTTTTTAGTTATACTATTAATTACAAACAGAATAGTTACAGGAGCCTACATTATTTTAATAACTTTACATGTACTTCTGTCATTTATGTATGATCCAGTTTTAATGTATAGCTCAAACACGAACAGTGCAGGGTAGTATTCATTAAAATAATTAAACTTAAAATAAAATTATTTGTAATAAGTTCATTACCGGTATGTTTATGGTTATTAACTCTTAGGAAATCGCACAGTGCTTTCTAACATTGGTACTCGTGTGGGGTGTTATTTTACCCAATTAATAGGCCTAATCAATGTTCTAAACTTGACATTTAGTGATATTTATCTAGATATTGTTAAAATCATCAACTTGCAAGTAATTTTCAACTTTTAAATATAATAATATGGGGTATTAGCAAAAATTGTCGATTTTATAAATTCCAAAAAGATCTGACATCTAGCAGACACTGCTCCAACAAATCGTTCTCATTGCCCTTGCACACTTTTAAAATAGACCTACACTTACACATAAATGGGATAATTAATTACATTTGAAAATAAGGGGTATCAAACGTAAATCATGTTAGTTCATTCCGTATCACTGAACGTTATGCTCTTCCGAACTTTCGAAGCATTTCTCACAAGCCGACAACAGCACCTATAGAATTAAAACCGAACGAGATAAAACTTATTTGGCTAAACTAACCTTGAGGTAGTTTCCTTCGTATTACGCTTATACACCTTGCATATACGAATCTGTGACAGGTTAGGTTTGGTTAGTTTAGGCTTTGTTATGCCTTAGATATACGATCAACTGCATCTCCACAAACAATCAAATTCGACGATTTTCACTTCCGAAATCACCGAAACTACCTCAGCGCTAGTTTAACCTGAGCAACTGTCACTCCACAAAAAAATTCCTTATAAATGCAATGATTTTCACATCCGAAATTGCCGAAACTACTTCAGCGCTAGTTTCACCATCTTATTATAAATGATGTAGTGATTACACGATTTAAATAATAATAATAATAATAATAATAATAATAATAATAATAATAATAATAATAATAATAATAATAATACCATTGGTTACCAATACTTTATCTTGTGTAAAATCCTGTCTGAACAACTGTCTTGTTCTGTAATTATTTTCTATTGTTTTTCCGAATACTTACGTTTCGTTAATTTTTATTCTGACTCAATATTATAATGTTAATGCACGACTTAAAATAATTTATCGATTATATTATATACAATAAAAAAGATCAATTTTTAAAACGATTAGGATAATCACATAACCTCAATTTCTCCGTACCCAACTACATTAAAAATTATCAACTGATTTCGTATCTACAATCAACTACGATATAACCTCTTGGTATATGTTAACTTTTTACATGTTACTGTTCAGTTAGATTAGTATTTATTTGTTAATGGTACATGTACATAATTTATTTGTTGGATTTTCCCATATAAACCACTGAAATGTGGCGTGTATAGAGAAATCGTATTCACATTGCACTGCTCTTCAATATTTCCTGTTAATTTTTATCGGTGTGACAAAATATCGGTATAATTCATGCATATTGTGCTTACTTAGCGATATAAAATATCGGTGTGACAAAATCACAGATAAAAGTCACAGATATTTAATTGTCACAGTCACAGTTGTCACAGATACTTGAAAATATCGTTTAAGCTCAACTCTAGCTGCAAGTCGCACACGCGGACGAGACATTGGTGGGGGAAGCGAGAGAGGCGTGGAGGGGCAGTGCTGGCGTAGAGCCGTTCGTACGTTTGGGTTGGTCGGGGCTAGCTGGGTGAGGTAGCAAGGACTACTTACACAGTGTGCTCCCAGGCGTCGCTGGACGTCAACAGAAAAACACAGTCGAGCACGTAGTTTTAAAACAGTGTGAATATAATAGTGTAAGATGCGAGAGTAACTATTTGTGTCTAAGAAAATATATCAGTGGTTCATTTCTTCCCCCACCGCCCTTGGGGTGCGTACTTTGATGCGTGTTTAGTGGCACTGATTCTCTCATAGGAACTATTGCTGTCAAACCAGTTTTCACTTCGCCTAACCTTATACGAGTAGAGAAATCTTACCGGTGTGTGTGCTAATGTGTTTATGTTTCTAGAATATGGATGAAGAATCGTATCGATATTAGCTGAACTGTTGTCGACAAGTTGTCTACAAATATGTTGTGTAACACCAAGAATGTGCGTTGTTAGACCCGCTGACACGTCTCCTCTTTGTTGAAGGTTAAGTTATTTCAAGGTTGTGTTGTGAGACATTCGTGTGAAGATGTGCTTTTTAATTAATGCCATGCGAACAGTGTTTCTAATTGTTTTCAAATCTGTGATTTTTAGCTGAATTGAGGTGTTGTCTTTTCAGGGTGTCGTAATGTACAGATGACAGCACCAAGTATCATACGTTTCAACGATGATGTAACCGAAAAATTGAAGGTACGGTAAAGAAATTCCTATTTCATGTTTGTTTTATGTTAGAATGTGTTTTACTTTACTTTCCGCCCACTGCCTCTTATAGTAGATTTCAGTAAGCTATGAATTGTTCGAAGGCACTATATTTTAAAGGTTTTCTGGTAGAATGTTTCACATTAATATATAGTAAGTGTGTATATATTTCAATTTTTCTCCTTCGCTATTATTATTATACTTATCTTCATAGTGCTTCCGTCGATACAGCCACATTACGATATAATGGACGCTGTGGATTAGGATCCATTAAGATATTAATATCTACTACCTAATCGTATTCAGTTTTCATAGCATGAAAATATCCTTGATTGTTACTTTTTTATTTTAAAATCTTCATAAAAATTAGATGTCATTGCACGTCTTGAATTCTGTTTATCATTTAAATGCGAGTAATGAAACCAGTGGTATAGTATCTAATTAGCAGCAGATGGTGATATACGTTGCATGTTTGTAGACTATTATTTCACATATAAAGTACAGTTTATGATATCACCTCACGATAATGTGAAAATTTGTTTGTATTATTATTTATTGTCAGATGCATCTTGTTAAAACGTACCTGTACATCTTAAATGTTTTTGTCTGTGTTGTGTAACACATAGAAACGTAATCGACGGCCCAGTTCAAAAGGTAGAAAACTCAAAATTTAGAATTTTGAGAAACCTGCATTTTAAAGCTTTATGTGGCTGTGAAAAATCAAAGGATCGTTTAAATTACTCCAAATTCTGTTAATGATGTTTTATATAGATAAGATAATAACTGCCTCTCATTGGAGGTGGCCCAGAAGGACTCAGTATACTCTCCTACATGAATTTTGCAATATTAAATGTTTACATAAATTTTGTAGAAAGAAAATTAAAATAAACATATATGAATATAAAGTGAATAAAAAAAATTAAACAGAGTGAATATGATGACTCAGAATTTGGCAAGAGCGTTTCAAAACTGAAGTTATGATGTCAGCAGTAAGTGTCTGTGGTAGTTCAAAAGTCTTCCTGAAGCTTTCAAAGAACTTGGGAATCACACCACGAGCTCCAATAAGAAGACCAATCACCTCAATGTCTTCAAGCTGGTATTTTGCTTTGAAGTAATCAACTGTTGGCAGATAATGTTGATCTTTTCTTTATTGACATCCTCCGGCTGGCTACTCCCCGTTTCAATCCTTATGGTAGGATCAATTATATATCCTTTCTTGGTAGTCTGGGAATATGCTATGATGTCAATACGTCTAGAGGAGCCATTAGTAGCAAGGCAAAAAACTCCTCTTCTACTATCCAAGACTTTTTTCTAGTTACTATGTATAAGTATGAAATAAGAGTGTGTTAATTTGACTTTTCACAGCTTTCAGAAGATTTAAAATTCAGGTTTTTCAAAAACTTCAAATTTTGAGTTGTTTCCCTTTGAACTGGGACGTCGGTATGTAGAACTCGAAATTGCATTTCAAATGTGCGCGTATTGACTTTGGCTCCATGTTTCATTCGTTAGGAAATCATGTAGTGTAGGCTATTATTTTAATTCAGACTTTAAACCACTTGTTAACCATTCATAAATAGAGCTGTTGACGGTTATAATATAATTTTTCTTGGAATAGTCGAAGGACGAAAATCTTCGTGAATTGGATCTGAGATAGATTTGTGGGAATGATTTTTAGTATGTCTATGTACAATCTTGTTATAAGAACGTATGTATGAGTTTTGTTAAAGTTTTTCATGTTACTTTATATAACTAAGTTTATTTATTTTCTTTGTTAAAATAAATTTTCTGACATTGGACTCTGAGAATAGACAACTAAAACATTTAAACATCTGAGATTCAGTTCTGAAGAACAATTTTCTTGTTATTGATTAAAAGTTAATCGTGGCTAATATATCGGAAATTCCATTATTGAAGATGTATAAGGAACTGGAACGAATGTGCCATCTCTCTCTCTCTCTCTCTCTCTCTCTCTCTCTCTCTCTTTTCCTTCATGGAACACGCACGATGTGCGTACTTCAGAGTAACTACTGGAATGGCTGAAGTTATATAGCTTTAGTTTTTGGCATGGCACTATACAAGACAAGATTTTACCACAGTCTACTATATACAGTCGCGAAGCTCAATATGTAGTAAAAATGCAAACATGGATAGTTGCCCACCACTAGGATCGCTACTATAGCCTCATCATCGCAGATCTCTCTCCTAGCAGACAACAAAATATGTTACACTTTCGTTGTCGTGTTCTTTTGGAAAAATTAACACCTTCCTTCCATTATTGAAATATTAAATGCATAAAGTTAATATATTATTTTAATGAAGTATATTAAATTCCACCATAAACTCGAAGATACCTGAAAGAAACAAGTTAATATAATTTTTGTTTGTGCAAAACGAACTGAAATTTACTATAATAGCTTCACTCATTCAAGATTATAGCGATAATTACTTTTGAAACCAATAAATATTAATTTGCATTTCCCTTTACAACAATAATAATGGAAATATGAATTAATGGAGTAACTTACGTGTACCGGTACTTGTAGTGTAGGCTTACGTAGTTAACAAAGTGGGATGAGGTTAAGCAATAATAATCACACCAGAATTGGAAATAAAACGTGATCAATAAATTTTATTGTAACAGACTTTTTCTACGTCTCTAGTAAAGCAACAAATAAAAATAACAACAAAATTAACAGCTATAATTAAAAACCTAGACCTAGTTAAAAACATATCCTTTGAAAAAAAAAAGTAGGCCTAAGCAATAATAATCTCACCAGAATTGAAAATAAAACGTGATCAATAAATTTCATTAAAACAAACTTAATTTTTCTACGTCTTTAGTAAAATAACACAAATAATAACAAAATTAATAGTTACAATTAAAAATATATCCTCTGAAAAAAAAGTAGACCTAACCTTTATTTCTCTGGAAATTTAGCAGCCTAAGTGACAGAACTTTAACCGGGTATCTAATGTTCTTTCGGTTAGACTGAAACATTTCATTGTGAAATTTAAGGATATAATGTATTCTAACAGTCACAAAGAACTTCAGAATTAAGAGTTTTGTTTCTGCACAGCATTCTTGTGGAAACCAGGAACCTTTCTGAATGTTTCGGAAATCGGAAAAAGGATAACTCTGGCCTCTTTCTCTTACTGTTGCTACAATTTATAGCACTACAAATGTCTCCTCCTCGTCCCATATTATTATTCCAATTATTATATTTTAGCCATTAACATTTTCATTACAACCAATAACGAACATTTCACAAGCATCAATGTGAAAAACGCAACGAGCTAGCACTCGATAGAAATACGACACAGTCCAAAGTCGACCATGGACAGTCTATTGTTTCTAGTTGCTAACCGCTTGGAGCGCTTTATCACGAGATTTGCAAAAAACACCTCAAGCTTCGCGACTGTATATAGTAGACTGTGATTTTACTGTCTAATTTCGTTGTCGATTTCTTCGAAGTCTGAGGTGCAAGTATTTCTCTTTTATTTGTATGTAGTTACCAAACTCGTAACAAGACATTTACACCTACTGTGATTATATATAATTTATTTCAAGAAATAGTCTGCCCAGGCATCCTGGGTTGCCAAAAACACAGAATAACACACATATAAGAATAGTAATGATTACAGTAAGATAGATGAGCCAAATTTAAATGTGAACTAGGAGCTTAAGTTTAAGAAATAATAAATTTGTACATATATTTGTAACAATCACACACTAACGAATAGAAAAGGGGGGGGGGAGTATTATGATATTCCGTATAAATGATTTTTCAGAATTGCCACAGACCCTTTAATGGTTGAAGTAATTATTTTTGGAATGATGTCATGGATTCCAAATGTTTTGATAGTGTTTACAGTTGATCGTGGGATGGTGCCCCTCGCTCCGATCATTAAACCATGTACTTCCCAGGTGCCTTCCATCTGATATTTTTCTCGAAAATACGGAATAGTAGGCTCATAAATTTGTTGTTTTTCTTTGTTGACCTCGGATGGTTGGGTCTGGCTCATCTCAAATCTAACAGTTGTATGATACTGCCACGTGTTTATAAAGACGTCTTAAGAGCCCCATACAATTCATATTGAAGTTTATCTTAAAGCAAAGATGTTATTAAAACAATACTTATTGGCAGTCCATGAATTTACATTAATTTTATCAATTCGCGAGCATGGCAATTTCTGCTATAAAGGAGAATATAGTAGCTACTAGCGTCCGGCTAAAAATAAGTACGTAGCAATATGTATGATACAGTATTTACCTTGTACAGATCCAGAAACAAAATTCACGTGGTTCTGTACACAAGTATGATGTTATGTGCAGCTATTGGAGGCTAGAAAATGTCTATGAATAAGTAGAGCTTTCTGGTATATATCTACGATATTTAAGTTATATGATATTCCTGCGCTAATTAAAAAGTCTAATGATGAACTATTTAGTTTTGAAACCATCTACAGCAGTGGTTTCCAATCTTTTGAGTGTTACGGACCCCTTAAAGTTTCTACTTTATGATGAAAAAATTTTTGCATAATTTAGGCCAATAATTAATATGCTACTCATTACATATTTTTGTGCGAGATCGTGCGTATTTGCTTGGTTTCCGCACAAAACCAATCCACGGTAAGTCTAAAATTCCCCCAACCTAACACACATAACAATTTCCCTCTTCTTACCGCTTAAGTGACATATTCATTTTACTGCTTTAGGCTTCTAACATATTATTTTTAGAGACGTTCAATATAGTAATAATTATAAATTGGAAACTTACCACTGCAATTTCACCTGAATTGCACTGTTAATTATTGTTTTTAAATATTTCCAAAAATTAAGTAAACTCTACAACTCCACTAAAGTTACTGGATTCGTGATGCAAGTAACATTAAGGAAGCCGTGAAAAAATCAACAAGATTCCAGATGCCGATGTTATTACTGCAATATGTTATATAAATAATATTGTTAAAATATTAAAATGAAAAATAAATAATTACATAACCTTACCGTTTGTTTTAAGTTCGCATTTATGGACTGGGGGGAAAAAAGACAGACATATATCACGGCTTGCTGGAGTATAGTAAACACAGAAAACATTTTAAAGCAACAATGTTGAAGATAGATATTTTTGTTTTACAAATTTGCCATCATTGAACAGAAACCAAGATGGAGATTTCATTGCAACTAATTAGAAATTCCTCTTTCAGGTATGTAATAAACGATTTTCGAACAAAATAATGTACGATACACGAGCGGTATGTTTTCTTTCAATTCTCGGAAATTAAAAAAGCTCAACTACGTTTCGCTTTTTCAAACATTTCCTCGAACATGGAAACTTCAACATACCGCTCTTGTAACGCATATTACTATTATAATGTCGTGAATTATTAAGTATCCTTAATGATTTGTTAGCAATATTAAATGTAACTGTCCACATAATGTTCCATGTTGTTGCTGTTTTCTAATGCCAGGCATTTGGCAATAAAGTCATTTGACCTCTTGCACTCCAATATTTTTCAAAGATATTGTCGTGGTTAGCCACTGACACAGAGATTTTGAGATGTTCTGAATCCATTTCTTGATTTGAGTTGCACAATGGACAGTTAGGAGACTGATATATTCCAAATCTATGCAGATTCTTGGCCAAACAGTCATGGCCTGTTGCCAATCTAAATGCAACTACAGACGATTTGCGTGGTAAATCGGGAATCAACTGTGGATTATGATGCAGAGAGTTCCATTTTTTCCCTTGAGATTTTGTTATCAAATTTTTGTTCTCAATGTTCCATGTATGATGTTGGCAAAGCTTCATTTCTCACACTAGTTTATTAAACCTTGTCGGACCGTAAAGAAAACAACTATCGCAATGTCCATATTTTTATTTGTTGTACAATATTATAGTAAATGACAATAGAAGGAAAAGCACTGATTCAATATGAAAAACTTATCAGATTACCAGGAAACAAATTGGCATTCAGCGACGCTGATTTAACCTCTGCAGTTGCGAGCGTCGTTAAATAAAACATAACATTTAATTGGCATTCATACAGTCCTCTCTGTAGATTGAAAACTAAAAAAAGTTTCATATCCATTGTTCAAGAATTAAAACAGAAAATCAATATCCCGAATTTAAAAGAAAACCTACAAATTAAACCAAACCCTTTAACTCTATTAAATATAGAATATAATCTAAATTTAACAAAAGAAATACTAAAATCAGAAGTAAACACTGAAATACTAAAACAATTGTCTTTAGAGACAATTAATATTAGGTACCCTCCACAAAACTGGCTTCATTTATACACTAATGGATCCTTGATCTCTAGAGAACAAGGTGCTGGTGCAGGTGTTACGTGCTGTCTCTTCTCACTTTATAGATCTCTTGGGTATGGAACAACAAGTTTTGATGGAGAAATCATTGCAATAAGTGAAAGTCTCAGGAATCTTCTATGCCACATCAATAAATTTAAAAATGCAGTTATATTGTCAGACTCCAAAGCAGCTATTCTATCAATAGTCTCTAAACACACACCTTCATCTCAAACAGCAGAAATAACTAAAATGCTCTCTCAATTAATATCACTCAATAAAAGAATTGTATTCCAATGGATACCATCCCATTGTGGAATCCTGGGAAACGAGAATGCGGATGCATTAGCAAAGAAGGGCAGCACTGCTACTTACAGACCTGTTACTAAATCTACGTATTACTCTGTGAAAAGATTTATTAAATCTACATACTTAGACTTCAACAAACAAAATGTGATAACACAATCCCAAGGGAAAAAATGGAACTCTCTGCATCAAAATCCACAGTTAATTCCCGATTTACCACGAAAATCGTCTGTAGCTGCATTTAGATTGGCAACAGGCCATGATTGTTTGGCCAAACACCTGCATAGAATTGGAATATATCAGTCCCCTAACTGCCCATTGTGCAACTCAAACCAAGAAATGGATTCGGAACACCTCAAAATCTGTGCTTTAGTGGCTGGCCATGATAATATCTTTGAAAAATATTGGAGTGCAAGAGGTCAAATGACTTTATTGTCAAATGCCTGGCATTAGAAAACAACAACAACAACAATATTATATTTTGTATTGTTCTATTAAAATTATAGCCTATAGCCTATTAACCTGATGTATCCTATAGGATACATTGTCTGTTTAAGGGTTAATTACACCAGCTCTTGGGTGACGCTATTGCATTGTACTGGGCCTTGGGTCTCTGAGTAGGCCTATAGCCTTTCTGTGAGGATTTCCGTTTTCAAGCAATTATATTTTTCCGGTGTGAAGTCGCCAATCTCACACTCACCCCCTGACTATCCCGGAAGACTGATGATTTCACTGTCGGGCTTGTCTCCCTTAGCAGACAAACTCATGCCAATTCTTAAGCGTTGGGAATCCGCTTTTTGCTCTGTCGTAACTTGGCCGTTAGCGCTGCTCAAAAACCATGACGAGAGGACATGCATGCTTGCAGCAGGTTGGGTACGAATGAATGACATTACCAGAGTTTTCTTAGCATGCACCTGTCTGCAAGGTGGATACCCTCGAGAACACAAACCGCGTCGGTTCCCAAATTTGAATACAAGTTTTAAAAATATTAGGTTGTAGTGTATAAATAAATATCAGACCTTGAAATATTTTTTGAGAGTATTAGAATGCAAGGAGATAACTCGGTATCAAATGATGCAAAGTAGCTATCTGTAATTTCTCATCCGCAGGTTAAAGTGGACTAAACTGTCATCATCATCATCATCATCATCATCATCATCATCATCATCATCATCAGCTTCAGGACTTAAGGCTGGTTCATCATCAGCTTCAGGGCTTAAGGCTGGTTCACAATAAACCGGGAACGAGAACCAGAATGAAAACGAGAAGCAGAGGACGTGAATATGAAAATTTTTTATTCACGATAAACTGAGAACATAGACGACTAGGCATATCGATATGTATGTCAATAACGATATGTAAAGTCGATATTACGCATTCTGATGTTATTTGTGTATAATTGACGAATGACGTTCTCTCATGAGTACAAGGCAGCCAACATAAACACAGGTTAACCAACTTCGAAATTTGAACTGAAAAATTTCATTAGGTACGGTACTATAAATATGCCCATGCATCTTTATTATCACAATCTATTTTAAGTATACCATAACGTAAAATAATTAGAGAAGAAATATTTGTAATAGAACAAAAATGAACACAACAGTAGTTATTGAATTGAAGCATGAATATGTAGTGTGCACTACAACCAATACAGTAATAAAATATGATTCGCTTCCGATCGTGTTCAAAGATGCAGCTATTGAAAGCCACGTATTCTCCTTCATTTTCTCATCTTTATACGAGGCGCGCCGCTTATCGTAAACGTGAGGATTTTCGTCAACACTCAATATTAGAATCTCATCAAATAAAACTTGCTCCATGATGCACAGCACAGAACAAAATAATGCATAGGCTATGTCACGGTCTTCTTGCTACAAAATATACGACGGCAAAATAGCTTTTAGATGACACTAGAATGAATCTAGTGGGCTGTGATCGGAAACGTGAACGACAAAGTTGAAACTTGGCCAACTCTCCGTTCCCGATCCCGGGCTCCGGCAAGCTTTTCGTTAATTGTGAATGCTCACATTTAAATGTACACATTTTAACAATTTTACCGTTTTCGTTTTGTTCCGATTCTCGTTTACGGTTTATTGTGAACCAGCCTTTATGCCCTGGCTCGTTCCGATCTCAACTGTTGTATCCATCTCCTTCTCGGTCTGGTATTCATCTCCTTCTCGGTCTGCCAACATTCCTTACACCTTTTGGTTTATCATTTAAAATTAATTGTGGAATGCGGTCATCTTTCATCTGTTCTAGATTTTCCATTCAATCGTTCCTATATTGAGATATTTTTTCTGTTAATTTGAATATTTTGAGTTCTTTTCGAATGCCTTCATTTCTTTTCCTATCCCATAAAATATATCCAGCCACATCTCTCAAAAATCTCATTTCCGCAGCTTCTATTCTGCGCTCTTCTTTCTTATTTAGAACCCAAAATTCTGTACCATACATCAACATAGAAACTGCTACCACTTTGTAAAATTTAAGTTTGGTATCTTTCCGCGTAGTCTTCAAACATTTCTTATTGCACCACAAATGTAATTGAATTTATTTATTACTTACTTACTGGCTTTTAAGGAACCCGGAGGTTCATTGCCGCCCTCACATAAGCCCGCCATTGATCCCTATCCTGAGCAAGATTAATCCATTCTCTACCATCATATCCTACCTCCCTCAAATCCATTTTAATATTATCTTCCCATCTACATCTCGGCCTCCCCAAAGGTCTTTTGCCCTCCGGCCTCCCAACTAACACTCTATATGCATTTCTGGATTCGCCCATACGAGCTACGTGTCTTGCCCATCTCAAACGTCTGGATTTTATGGTCCTAATTATGTCAGGTGAAGTATACAATGCGTGCAGCTCTGTGTTATGTAACTTTCTCCATTCTCCTGTAACTTCATCTCTCTTAGCCCCAAATATTTTCCTAAGAACCTTATTCTCAAACACCCTTAATTTCTGTTCCTCTCTCAAAGTGAGAGTCCAAGTTTCACAACCATACAGAACAACCGGTAATATAACTGTTTTATAAATTCTAACTTTCAGATTTTTTGGGGCTAAGAGAGATGAAGTTACAGAAGAATAGAGAAAGTTACACAACGCAGAACTGTACGCATTGTATTCTTCACCTGATATAATTAGAACATTAAATCCAGACGTTTGAGATGGGCAGGGCATGTAGCACGTATGGGCGAATCCAGAAATGAATATAGAGTATTAGTTGGGAGGCCGGAGGGAAAAAAGACCTTTGGGTAGGCCTAGACGTAGATGGGAAGATAATATTAAAATGGATTTGAGAGAGGTAGGATATGATGATAGAGACTGGATTAATCTTGCTCAGGTTAGGGACCAATGGCGGGCTTATGTGAGGGCGACAATGAACCTCCGGGTTCCTTAAAAGCCAGTAAGTAAGTAAGAAGTAAGTAAGGCGATAAAGCGAAAATAGTTTTCAAATAAAAATAATTCATATTCTATCTTGTAAACATTTGGTTTCTGACTATTGGTCTCCTTTCTCTAATTGTTCAGTTGGGTGTTCTCTACAATACATGAACAATTTGTCGGTTGAATTTAGATTCACTCTTTATAAATGCTGCGTTCTGTTTGGACAGTATTTTGCATGTTGTCAGATTCGATTACACTAACAAGAGTAGAGAAGACGTTGCGTCGTGACTTTAAAAGTTTTTCTGTCAAGATTGGAATGCGGTTTATCTCCTGAAATTTGGCAAACATCGTACAGGTCCGAAACGTTGGATGTGTCTACATCCTTGTACCACGCTGACTACCTTGGAAGCCACAAATAATAAGTAATTATATTTACATATTATTTTCAAGTCACTGTGTTTAAATCGGGTAATAGAGTGCATCTTTATAGACATATCTCACAGCGGAATGATAGAGGAGCTGTCACCGTGCAGATGCCTTAGTTTAATGAGCGGTTCATGTAGTCGATAGTCCTCAACCAGTACAGCTGTTCCCGGGATAGATTCGCTGAAACTGTCCTCTAGCGAAAGTACGTATTCTATTGGACGTGACAAGTGTCGTAGTTTGGTCAGTCGTTCCAAACAAAGGGCTGGAATGCTGCCCTGCCACTCCCTTTCAATTACTACAATCGAAATATACGTCATGTAGATTTCTCTTTTTTAAATGTGGTAAAACTTACTTGGTGCTCAGCCGTGTCTTCTCATCCAAGTGGACGGGAGTTTGGGCCAGGGTAGATCTTGTGAAATATGAGAAGCAGGATTTGTTCGATTACTTCGGTTTTCAGTGACTTTTTATTATACTGTATCTAACTGTGTCTTAGTCTTACGTCATCTTCCTATTTATTTCGTGCCTTTAATTTATATTAATTTTATTATTTTTTTTCTGTGATGTTTGTAGCTCTTAGTGAACCGTACCCTGAGACAATATTCGTTTTTTTTTTCGAAATCCTGCGAAAGTCTAATGATGTAGATTAAGGAATTAAGATAATAATAATTCATAATATAATTCTTGAAATGTATAAATAAACGATCTTACTAGTAAAACTTTTATGCAGACGTTTAACTGGTCCACACCTATGGAGTAACGGTTAGCACGTCTGGCCGCGAAACCAGGTGGCCTGTTGGGGCAAGTTACCTGGTTGAGGTTTTTTCCGGGGCTTTCCCTTAACCCAATATGAGCAAATGCTGGGTATCTTTCGGTGCTGGACCCCGGATTCATTTCACCGCCATTATCACCTTCATTCTCATTCAGACGCTAAATAACCTAAGATGTTGATAAAGCGTCATAAAATAATCTACTAAAAATGTTTAACTGCGTTATACAGTGAATAACTCATTTATAAGTCGTGTGTAAATTTCTGATTAATACTCACTATATGTATAGTCGTGTATAACAGTACAATTGTTACAGAGCTACGTCATAGTTCCGTCATTATTTTATTACGAAAAGTAACATTAACTGAGATTCTTTATTGCATTCAATAGTGTGCATAGTGTGCCGCGCTAAGTATCGATAGTACAACTGGGCCTGATCGATTACCACGCTATATTTTGATCTGAGAGTACAACTAGAGCAATATTATTCCAATTATTCTGTGCTCTTTGAATTGTTGTTCTGTGGTTGCAAGGCAGCCATCATCATAAAATGATAATCGATACGAAGAGCTGTTAGAGAGGCGGCTATTTTTTTCCTCTGTATACAACGCTTAAACAACGCTGTTTCTTAATATCTTGACTTTTGTGAAGGATTATCTTATATTAAATAAAGACCACAAACCACAGAGCTTAGTATCTCAAGTGTTAGCAGATTTTTGTGTTGCTTATTGAACGACACTATATATTACTACTAAGTTATTTAGCGTCGATGGAATTGATGATAACGAGATGGTATAGCCTATGGCAGAATTCGTCACAGATTACCTGGTATTCGTCTTACAGTTGGGAAAAACCTCGGACAAGCCCCAATCAGCTAATCAGCCCAAGCGCAGCGACGGCTAGTAGTTTTAAAGGAATACAATCTCAGGGTAGGTCTATAAAAACCGTATTTCACAAGATTTTTGTGCTCAATCCTGCTGAGAAAGGAATACGTTTGTCTATTACTATTTTGTGGTGACAATTTTCCAGGCATTTGACCTTTGTTAATTAAATTATATGTATTATAACTTGTATTTTTCTTTCCGCATTGATAAAACCAAACGTGTGGCATAATCTGGCCCCTGATGGAGTTCTCTAAATTAAATTTGGCCATCCCTGCTCTAGACTGCATTGGAAACCACAACCAATTCATTATAGCGTTTAAATTATGCGCATTTGCCGTTTAGTACACCACAATCAGCTAGTTAGTGTTGTTTCTAAATTGTGTCTGGACTTGGAAAAGAACTTTAAATAAAGAACCGATTACCGTTAGCTCGTCTGGATAGAAAGAAGTCTTCCCTCTCAACACATTTCCTTGAATTGTCCATTTGTAATAGCAATAGCAGTTGCTATATAAAACGAGTAACTGCGTACAAAGCAAACACTCTGACTCATTCTATTGTTTCGTCGACTAATTTTGTGACATGGTTGTAGCGTTGTTAAGCAGAGTAAGATATGTAACACCTCATGTGCAAGCCTGCAAGTTGTGTAACAAGTTGAAATTGCCTGCTTTAAAGTAATGTGTTTAAATAATTGGAGACATGTTCTGTATAAGGCGTACTTTCTGACACCAGCCTAAAAAAGGTGAAATGTGTAAGTCGGGAGATTGGCTCTGGTTATGCACGCGCCTCTAGAGTTTGTCCGCCCACCTGCTACATACAGTGGAAAGGAGAAATTTCTACGTAAGCCTTTCGTAAAACCTTTCACAATTTATACCACGTTACTGTGTTACAAAGAAAGAAAAATAGTTGCAAGACATTTTCCACCTTTTAACGCATATGAGAAAAGACTCTTCCGCAAGTGTTAAGGCCCATTCACAATGAAAATTATACGTAACCGTAACATAAACACAGAAGATTGCGGCCAGGTTATCAAATGGGATCATTCACAATAATTCACATAAACACTGATATTAACATTGCCGTTAGACGTTAACAGGTCAGTTTCTGTCAGATGCGTTTCCAATTCATTGTGGGCTAAAGCAAGGAGATGCACTATCACCTTTACTTTTTAACTTTGCTCTAGAGTATGCCATTAGGAAAGTCCAAGATAACAGAGAGGGTTTTGAATTGAACGGGTTTCATCAGCTGCTTGTCTATACGGATGTCGTGAATATGTTAGGAGAAAATCCACAAACGAGTAGGGAAAATACGGGAATTTTACTTGAAGCAAGTAAAGAGATAGGTTTGGAAGTAAATCCCGAAAAGACAAAGTATATGATTATGTCTCGTGACGAGAATATTGTACGAAATGGAAATATAAAAATTGGAAATTTATCTTTTGAAGAAGTGGAGAAGTTCAAATATCTTGGAGCAACAGTAACAAATATAAATGATACTCAGGAGGAAATTAAACACCGAATAAATATGGGAAATGCCTGTTATTATTCGGTTGAGAAGCTTTTATCATCTAGTCTGCTGTCAAAAAATCTGAAAGTTAGAATTTATAAAACAGTTATATTACCGGTTGTTCTGTATGGTTGTGAAACTTGGACTCTCACTTTGAGAGAGGAACGTAGATTAAGGGTGTTTGTGAATAAGGTGCTTAGGAAAAAATTTGGGGCTAAGAGGGATGAAGTTACAGGAGAATGGAGAAAGTTACACAACACAGAACTGCACGCATTGTATTCTTCACCTGACATAATTAGGAGCATTAAATCCAGGCGTTTGAGATGGGCAGGGCATGTAGCACGTATGGGCGAATCCAGAAATGCATATAGTGTGTTAGTTGGGAGGCCGGAGGGAAAAAGACCTTTAGGGAGGCCGAGACGTAGATGGGAAGATAATATTAAAATGGATTTGAGGGAGATGGGATTGATGATAGAGACTGGATTAATCTTGCTCAGGATAGGGACCAATGGCGGGCTTGTGTGAGGGCGGCAGTGAACCTCCGGGTTCCTTAAAAGCCATTAAGTAGGTAAATAAGTAAGTTAGACGTTAACACGAAATGACGTCGTCATTATGTTTTCATGGTTACCAAGTATCTTTACGGTAATGTTCATGTTCCCATCGTGAATGATGGTTTGACTTTTCGATTTTATGGTAACGTTTATGTTCAATTTTCATTGTGAATGGGCCGTAACAGTTGTGACGCATTTAGTTATTCCACTAGACCCTCTAGATTTTGGTACATTGTCTTGGTTAGCCGTGAGATATAACCAGTACAGTTTAGTTTTCAAAAAACAAGTGGTAGCATTTTATTACACATGTATTCAGTATCTAGATTCTACAAGAATGGGAAGAATCTAATAAGCATAGCGAAAAATTTAATTGGGTTTTGTTAAACATTAAACCCAACATTTAAGTTTGCATTCTTCAGCATTTCTTTTTTATTTTATTTTATTTTATTGGGGTATTTTACGACGCTGTATTAACATCTAGGTTATTTAGCGTCTGAATGAAATGAAATGATTCCGGGGTCCAGCACCGAAAGTTACCCAGCATTTGCTCATATTGGGTTGAGGGAAAACCCCGGAAAAAACCTCAACCAGGTAACTTGCCCCGACCGGAATTCGAACCCGGGCCACCTGGTTTCGCAGCCAGACGCGCTGACCGTTACTCCACAGATGTGGACTTCAGCATTTCTCTGAAATCAAATTAGGAGAAGATAAACCGTTTGATGAAACCTGCTTTGTCCTGCACTACACAACAGATGAAAAAAATACTCACTGGAGACAAAATTCTGTATCGGTATCGAACAAATGGATTGAAATATTCAAAGTCGTCTGTGAAAATGACGTTTCGTACAAAAATATTGGCAAATTGGTAGAATATTGTCTCTGTTTACCAGGAACCAAACAAATGTGTGTTTTCTTTGATGACTAATAATATGTGGCCAGTGATAAAACTCAATTACATGTTAAAACATTGAAAAGTAGGCCTATGCTAATTACTAAATATAATTTTAGCCAATCTTGCATGGAATTTTATAAGAACATCCGAAGTATTATTAAAATCAATCCACTCTTCAAAAAATATATACATAAATAAATAAAAATAAGATATAAGAAGCAAAATTAGTAATGAAGATTGTAGAGTGAGTACTTTGCAGTCTTTTCATTAAAACCATGTAGTTTTACTGCTACAATTGTATTTTTATTTAAAATGGCCTGGTTTTGAATTTGGAAAAAAGATCACCTTGCCGTATAGTAAGCTACCATTCTCATCCTCTTGGTTAGATGTGCGAAAAATGCATGCCTGTTCATTTTTTCGTCATGCGAAATGTAAAGAGTGTATAGCAGTTTGAATTTTAATGTAATCTAACCATTGCTTATTTTCTGCATGCCTAATACTAAAAAGTTGTTTCTAGTATTCAGTATTTGTCATCATCTTTTTGTGTGTAGTCTTTTATACCAAACTATTGCACGGATTTTACTAAAGTGCAGTATTTAAATATTCAGTTTTCCTCCTCTCCTTCATATCTCTGAAAACCCGTTTCGAAATTTTGAGACACATTTGAGATTTTGTCAAATTAAAAAATGTACGTTTATTATGTAAATGTATAAATTATTGTAAACAGCTAAATTTTTAAATATTAAAATAATAAGAATTAGTATGCTACAATTGAGGACCGTTTTTGTAAAACTTGCTAACTGAAAAAACTAAATTTTACAGGAGACACAAAAAACTGAATGGAGACAAGTAGGTTATAGATGCAACGATCACGCTTTGACACACTACAATGAAGAGAAATAATTCAATTTTACTAAGACGCCTTTAACATCGTGTACAGACCTGCCTTATGTTATTGAATCCACCACAATGTCAGTGTTGCAAATTTTGCAGTTAGGAAGTTTTGCAAAAACGGTCCTCAATTCTTTTCCATCACTCCTTCTTTCAGATAAGTTTTCAAAACTTCCCCTCCAAATCTTGTCATCCATCAGTTGTACGCAACTTTTACATTTTATTTTAGAGTTCTGTCATAAACGTAATACTCCTCATCATCAATACTATACAAGGGGCCAGTGTCATAGTTTAGGGCAGCGGTTTTTTTTTTTACACATGTGGTAGACTAAAGGTGTAATTTAAAATCCCGCGGCACACTCATATAATCGAAAGCTGTGATTCCCAACTAAGGTGGAATTTCGACGGTTGTAGGACAGAATGAGGACTATAAAATACAAATAAATGAGATAAATTTATATGCATTAATAAGTTATATAAAATACAATATTTTCAATTTTATAGGGGTTACTTTTGTCAACATAGGGTAGAATGATAGTATAATGAATGGTGAAAGGGCGCATGAGGAAAAAAGTAAAAAAGCAAAGCAAGATACGTATTATTCACAAGTAGAATTAACACCCTTTTTATATTTTTATTTGAAGTTTATGACAGAAATGTAAAATCTTATAGAAAATTATTACAATGCAATATTGGTGTAATGTAATTATAGTATTATACTTGTTTTCTTAATTTGCTATTTAGGAAATATGCTTTGCTAAAATATGATATTTTGTAAGGTTGGTACGATATTCTACCTTTACTGACCTGGCAATCCTAGCTGCGTGTCAGTCATTCTCTTCTCTGCCGATCGCATACCTACGCAGTGTTTACTGATGTTCACTTGTGCCGCGTTCTCTGAAAGTTGATTCTTTTGGACTCACTTTTTTTTACTAGCTTGTGCTTTTCACTTTTACTTTTCCAATTTTTGCTATTTTCATTTTCTTGAGGTACACCAGCGAGTTGTAAATGGCTGGTCTAGGGGAACGCTGCTGTCGAGCCTGGGTTCGAATCCCGCTTGGGAGATCATCTGTATTTTATCTGAGGTTTTCCCCAATTTATTGTAAGGTGTATGTATTGTCAGGTAAACCTCTGACTCATCTCGCTAAAATTCCTCTTGTTATTTAACTTCCTCCTCTACACCGATTTAAATTCAAATGCAGTATGGGGGAGGATGTCCTTGGACCAACATTAGACTCTCTCTGAATGCGGGCCTCTCGGAGTTGTAATACAGGGCGGGCAAAATAAAACTGGCTCGTGGAAAAATATATATGAAATATATGAATTTATATGTATAAGACTAACGCGGAAATGACCCTGACACCGTGATTTCGATGCATCTTCTCTGATGTTCATTAACAAAGGTCAGTCTTAAACAGTCTTATAACTATAAATATATGAATAGCTTAATATCAGAGACGGACATCTGTCGTCTCCATAGTTTAGATCTAGAGACAATTTTTTTTATTCACAGTGTTCTTTGTAATACTTTACACAATTTATTTTATAAATATAGTGTTAGAGTTTGCATATAGTTTCACTATAACTGGAAATAACATGAAAAATTGTATAAAAAACCAAAGCTATCTAAATTTCGATTGAGGTCAGATGTCCGTCTTTGATATTAAGCTACTCATAAATATATAAATGTGATTATTACAGATTTTCCGGGCCAGTTTTATTTTGCCCACCCTGTAATACAATAACAAGACAAGGCATAAACTTGCTTTGACTGATAGGGCTAATCCGCAATTGGTCTTTGCACTTGACCTAGTCCACACCTGTGGAGTAACGGTTAGAGCGTCTAGCCGCGAAACCAGGTGGCCCGGGTTCGATTCCCGGTTGGGGCAAGTTACCTGGTTGAGGTTTTTTCCGGGGTTTTTCCTCAACCCAATATGAGCAAATGCTGGGTAACTTTCGGTGTTGGACTCCGGACTCATTTCACCTGCATTATCACCTTCATCTCATTCAGACGCTAAATAACCTAAGCTGTTGATAAAGCGTCGTAAAATAACCTAATAAAATAAATAAATGCACTTGACCCATTGAGTCCCGATATAGAGCTATGCAATGGTTGTTCCAAATTCGACAGGTGGCCGGATAGCATTCGTAAAACCGACACTGACAGGTGGGCCATCCTGCCCCAGTCCTGCTAGAGCGAGGTTCCATCCGCAGGCGAACAGCCTGATAAACCCCAAGGCCCGGAGCTCCCTTCCTATATCAGCATCGGAAACCCGTACTACTTCCGAGATTTCACTTCAGCCTATCTTTAACTATTGCAGATGATAGATGAAATGAAGAGAAGGTGGAGTGTGTTGATGGAATGAAGGAAATGAGAGTATCCCGAGAAAACCCTCTGCAATGTGTTTTTCCCACTACAAATTTTATTCCTTCGCGACCTGGATGGGAGACCAGCAGCGTTTGGGCCTCAGACGCGGCTGAAGGGATAAATGCTCAGTCACGTGAAGTATAGATAAATCTCCACCTACGCCAGGAATCGAACCACAGGCTGCTTGGTTGGGAAGCGCACGCGCTATTCATTAAGCCGTAGCAAAATACATTTTACTATAACCAATTCCATCGACGCTATAACCACAGAGTTGAGACAACGCCGTTAAATCAATAAAAGCGTTCAAGAATAGAGTTCTTGGATCCGGTCCATTCTCTTGTTAGACGAATAAACGAACTAGGCATTAACAAGTAGCGAGCGAGTCTCTCTCTCTCTCTGGAAATGTGGCTGGAATTCCCTTGCATATAGACCGGCGTTATCTTGTTTTATTGTAAACCGTAATGATGCATTATGTTGACCACATTACTAGGAAATTCTGCTGCTTGTGAATGATATTATTATTATTATTATTATTATTATTATTATTATTATTATTATTATTATTATTATTAATCTTGACTATAAAAATTGGAGATTTATCCTTCGAAGAGGTGGAAAAATTCAAATATCTTGGAGCAACAGTAACAAATATAAATGACACTCGGGAGGAAATTAAACGCAGAATAAATATGGGAAATGCCTGTTATTATTCGGTTGAGAAGCTTTTGTCATCTAGTCTTCTGTCAAAAAGTCTGAAAGTTAGAATTTATAAAACAGTTATATTACCGGTTGTTCTGTATGGTTGTGAAACTTGGACTCTCACTTTGAGAGAGGAACAGAGATTAAGGGTGCTTGAGAATAAGGTTCTTAGGAAAATATTTGGGGCTAAGAGGGATGAAGTTACAGGAGAATGGAGAAAGTTACACAACGCAGAGCTGCACGCATTGTATACTTCACCTGACATAATTAGGAACATAAAATCCAGACGTTTGAGATGGGCAGGACATGTAGCACGTATGGGCGAATCCAGAAATGCATATACAGTGTTAGTTGGGAGGCCGGAGGGAAAAAGACCTTTGGGGAGGCCAAGATGTAGATGGGAAGATATTAAAATGGATTTGAGGGAGGTAGGATATGATGGTAGAGACTGGATTAATCTTGCACAAGATAGGGACCAATGGCGGGCTTATGTGAGAGCGGCAATGAACCTACGTGTTCCTTAAAAGCCAGTAAGTAAGTAAGTATTATTAATCCTGGGCGAGGCAGTCCAGAGAAAGCCAAAGTCGACTAGCCGACTGCTGGCGTCAAGTCCACATGCCTCAGCAGAGGTGAACGGTCATTCAACCAAGACGGGGTATCGTGTAGTTGTGATGATGATCCTCCCAGCTCCTGAAGTTCATTTTATTTCATGGAGTGCAGTTCGGTGGCTCCTATGGACACCCACTTAACAGATTTACGACTTCCTACACAAACACCTCTGGCTACCCCATCCCGCCCCCCGTTCCAACATTACACAGTTGCCACATTCCTGGCGATCCTCGAAATGATACTCGCAGGCTAACTGACGGCATTCTTAGAATTCGGAGATGTGGCAACTCTCCCTCCACGTGGATATGTAGAGAGCCTGTCCATTTTTATAACGAGGTTGTGATTGGTTACTAACAGACGAAGACAAGATTTCCGTCACAGTAAGGAAGACATTTATTTATGACAACCAATTAGTAGAAGGTCTGTCGGCAAAGTCCTTTCCTTGAAACTGCACTCCATGATATAAAATTAACTTTTTAGCTTCACGAAACCGGATTTCGCTAACTATAGTATCTCCCTAAATCCATCATAATGTTGGATGGCCACTGGTCTCATGCTGTACAGTGGTCGAATTTCATGAGCAAATTATTATTATTATTATTATTATTATTATTATTATTATTATTATTATTATTATTATTATTTATTTATTTATTTATTTATTTATTAATTTCCATTGCTACACCTACGGGCTATGACGGTCAGAATATGGTGCTTCTCATTTTGAGGTTCATTCATTCATAGTGTTTTACCCAAGGACAGGTCTTTCACTGCAAACCCAGCATTCTCCAGTCTTTCCTATTTTCTCCCCTCCTCTTAGTCTCCGCATATGATCTTAATGTCGTCTATCATCTGATATTGTCGGCTTAGAGTGTAAACCTGCTAACCGCCAAAAAGACAATTTTACAAGGGAAGCAAAAATCAAGTTTAAATTAACTCTGAAACTTTAGGACTAAATCCAAAGTACAAGTGGGATTTGTATCTGTATTTTGGATTTGGTCCTAAAGTTTCAGAGTTAATTTAAACTTAGTTTTTGGCTTCTCTTGCAAAATTTTCTTTTTGGCGGTTAGCAGGTTTACACTCTAAGCCGACGATATCTTCTTTTGCCCGGAACTCTTCTCACGTTCACCATTACTTCCAGTGCATCCTTCAGTAGGCAGTTTCTTCTGAACCAGTGACCCAACCAATTCCTTTTCCTCTTTCTGATTAGTTTCAGCAGCATTCTTTCTTCACCCACTCTTTCCAACACAGCTTCGTTTCTTATTCTGTCTGTACATTTCACACTCTCCATCCTTTTCCATATCCACATTTCAAATGCTTAAACGCTTCTCTTTACTTCGTCGTAGTCCACACCTGTGGAGTAACGGTTAGCGCGTCTAGCCACGAAACCAGGTGGCCCGGGTTCGATTCCCGGTCGAGGCAAGTTACCTGGTTGAGGTTTTTTCCGGGGTTTTCCCTCAACCCAATATGAGCAAATGCTGGGTAACTTTCGGTGTTGGACCCCGGACTCATTTCACCGGCATTATCACCTATTCAGACGCTAAATAACCTAAGATGTTGATAAAGCGTCGTAAAATAACCTACTAAAATAAAAAAAAAATACTTCGTCGTAATGTTTCTGCCCCATACCATGCTATTTCCACATAAAGCACTTCACTAGTCTCTTTTTTAGTTCTTTCTTCAGAGGTCTGCAGAAGATGCTCCTTTTTGTATTAAAAGCTTCCTTTGCCATTGCTATTCTCCTTTTGACTTCTTGGCAGCAGCTCATGTTACTGATTATAGTGCACCCCAAGTATTTTGAGGTAAAAGTTTCGTGCCCCAAATTCGTCTTGATTGCTTATATACTGGAAGAATATTAAAAGTCTCTCTGCAGAAGCAAATTTGCATTGCAATGTGACGTCATTGCCTTTTCGCCTGCGTATGTTGCTAAATGTTTCAGTTTTTGAAGTGCATAGAAAAACGGAAGGAAAGCATCGTAAAGTTGGCGTGATGAGTTGAAGAGAAGTGGGCGGATAGATTCAGCTTCTGCACAAATCTGGTTTCACAGCGCATCTTTGAGCAGCCCTTGTGCTTGACGGACAGGCTACGCACGCAGAGCCCTGCCTGCCTAAATCGATATGAAATTGCGGCCCGTATCCCACAAAATGAACGTCTTTGTTAGTGGAAATATACGTATGGAAATAGGGCATACCTGTCCGGAATACCAGCAGGCCTTAAAACTTGGTGTTCTATTTCATTTATTCTTGTCTTACGATTTAATAGTGCTATAAGGGCATAAGCATAATAATTTCTATATCGCTCTCCTAGTAAAATAGTGTCGTAACTAAAAAATTGTGATTTGTAAAGACCTGTCTTCGGACAGTTGACTAAACAAACAAAACAAAAAAATGCGAAAGGCTCATGTCATTAGATTTACTGGCATCTAAAAGAACTGTGAGACAAAATTCCACCACACTAGCGACGCTGATATAACCTCGGCAGTTGCGAGCGTTGTTAAATAAAACACAAGTTTAAATTTTTCAATGTGTAGACTTACATTGCTCTTGGCAATGACATATCATTTATTTATTCTTGCAAGATTGGTTTTAAATTTTCTGTGTAACATTTCGTTTTACTATATACCACAGTCTAGTATATACAGTCACGAAGCTTGAGTTTAGGAGGGTTCTAGGAACAATAGACTGTGGAGGTACTATTTCGCATTGTCTGTACTGAGGCGATAGTAGCGATAGTAGTGGTTAGCAACTATCTATGGATGCATATTTACTACGTATTGAGCTTCGTGACTGTATATACTAGACCAGTGGTCGTCAGCACTCGCTGAAATGTGCAAAGGGTAAGCGGTGCCGTCCCGTGTGCAACGTCGTGCAGCAGGAAGAGATAGAGAGCATACCCGCTAGCACAGTAGTGTCAGAGTTGTAAGCTCCAAAACCGGTTGCGGAGCTAGAGAGTGCAGTCGGAGCGTGAACTTGCTTATGTCTGTGGAAACGCCGGAGTCATTGTGGAGCGCTCCGCTCCGTTTGTCTCTGTCTGGCAACGCTGCGCTAGTAGCGACGAGTGCACCATGGTGCACTGCGTTTTCCACGGGTAAGAACGCTAGCCCCAGGGTGCTCTGTGCTGTCGACCCCTGTACTAGACTGTGATATTACAGTATATCACAGATTACAGAAAAATACTTCGTTTAAGATTTTTTTATTTGTATCCATTGATTAACATATGATATTAATTTATTTATTTTACATTTGTTATTATTCATTTATTCATTTAGTGTTCCGCCGAAGGGTAGGTCTTTCACTGCAAATCCAGCTTTCTCCAATCTTTCCTATTTTCTGCCTTTTCGTTTCCTCATATGGTCAGTCTTCATTTTTTTCCTCTGTTGGGATACGTCATAATGTGTCCTTCCCCAGCATCCCTCTCCCGGACATCCGAATGGGGAATAGTTTACGTCCGGAATCTTTTAACGTGGAAAGACTCATCATGCCATGTTTGCTGTTTTTCTTGGGAAAGATAAATGCGGTAGCTTCCCGTTACTTTCCGCACATCACTCTCTCTTTCGCATCTTAGAAAGATCCCTGGGGGCCCCAACATGGAGGTGAGGAGAGTGGATTTGACTAATTAGGCACTCCGGACTTAACCGAAATTACCACAAGGGTTACATATCAGTTATATCAGGGTTTTTGGCCCGATCAGGGACCGGGAAATCCCAATTAGCCTTTGCCCCCCCCTTGTTATTATTATCAACAGTAATCTGACTAGAGGCTTTGATTTATCTAGAGAAAATCAAAACTCGAGTGGGATTTAATTGACTGTTACACGATTAGAAGAAAGTATATGAAGATTAGAAGTAACGAAGTACTCCAATACAATAAAATATTAATTGACTTACGAAAATACAAAACTGTCTTCAAATGTGTACCATCTCAACATTACAAATATTACGCTAGTAGATGGCAGTAGTGTGTTATGATTAGCTGTTTTCTTATCAGTTGTGCCAACTATGGAATCTTCATTGAACTCTGTGGACGGTTACTGGTCAAGAAGGCTTTGTTGATTCAGTTTCATTTTTATTAAAACAGTTGCATTCCACTTCAATCATCCGGATCCCAGTAATCAACGTCACTTAACAGATGATTTTCAATAAATCTTAGTATTAAACAATCTCTGATACGTGACTATCCATAATATCATATAGCAGAAGCTATAACAAACATAACCTAAATGATAGAAACAAGTGTTAGAAAAGTTTTAATTAGGGATGATGAAATAAACAAGAAAAGTTTTAATTAACGATGATGAAATAAAAAATAAACATGAACAATTTTAAAAGGAATAATTATTGAAAGTACAATTTTCAAATTTGAATGTTTTAGTGGTTAGTGGTTCAGTTGATGTTATATTGGACGTGAGCGTAAAATAAGTGGAACTCGTTGAGGTACATGGTGTATCCCTCAACTTATTCAGGATTTCCGAATGGTGCTCTTCATTTATTTGTAAATAGGGTTTCAGGGAAGATGCATAGCTATGACCAGTGATCTTTATTAATTCTTGTTCTTGAATGCCAATGCGAGTCATATTTTCAAACTGCTGTGCATTGACTGGAGTGGTTTGTAATTTTCTGTTTTTTTTTTTTTGACGTCCAGACCAGTACAGTTTGAAATGTTGGCAAACAAAGAAACAAATGCTAAGGTAGTGATAAAAATAAACAAATGCTAGGGAAGCGATAAAATTGTGCGATAAGTATCTATGATTGGTTGAAAGACGTCCTTTCGTACCCTTTTATTGGTCAAAAGTAGTATGACGTAGTAAAAGTGTAATAGTCATTGTAAATATTGATTTCAATTTATGTATTATTAGTGTATAAATTATTATACTAGCTATTATTGGCCAATAGCTGTTGCCTTGCACATTAATATTATAATAAATTAAATACGAGTAAATAATAAAATAAATAAAGTATTGTTATGTGCAGGAACACATTTTCCTCATTGATTTAACCATTTCAGAAATAAACTCCAGCATACTTACGGGCACGTGTAAGGCTAGGCCTATACGAGTAATATTGAATAGACGTAAAAAGTAAACAAGATGTTACAGAAATGGTCTCATTCTCTCTACAGTCTTCTCAGAATGATTAGGGGAAGGCCTACAAACCGTTGAAAGTCACTCACATACAGTGAACGCACAATACTATTATTTCCAATACCCACAATTTTATTATGTGTGCAAATTTCTAAATGTTCCCCAAGAATCGAAATCCCCATTACCTTGTTGCAAAGCCGATCATGAATATTACAAGTAAAGGTGTTAATTAAATTTTAATTAATCACTTAATGAAACGGACGTCGCTTCGTTGGAGAACACTGTAGCCTGGCATTGGAGAAGAGTTATTCCTCCGGCGACAAGATGTAGGCCACTGCCGGTCTAACCAAACAGCTTTCTTTCTGGATCCCCGTAATGGAGACATTAATATGAAACCCACGTGGTTTCTGCTTGCAGCAAAGAGAAACTTTCGTAACTTGCCACTTCGAACTTCGAAATAGAGAAGTAAGATATCAAGTGGCTGCTTCTGTGGGTGTGCAAATACTGTAATGGATATCTTGGAGCAAGTTATGATTCATGGACTGTATGTAATCCACGGGGATTAGCCTGTGCGAGTTATTTCTGTACTTAACACATTACCGAAATACCAATATAAACTTTTGTTCCCACTTTCGGCGCGGGACCGCGGTCTCATTTCGCTGGCATTATGACCTTAATTTCACTGACGCTACATAACCTAACCATGGGGCCAGAATGACGCAAGGTCACTCCTAAAATACCATAAACATAAGAGACGTTCTTAAGATAAGATAAGATTGTTTATTATTGCAAGCAAAAATTACATACATTAACAAAGATGTTACAATACTGCTGTAATACACGTTTATGAATATTCTTGAAAATTAAAAAATTGCTTACCAATTTCATATTCAAGTACATATTACAAATTGTTGTATGAATAAAATTTTAACTGGGTCACACCCGAAAAATCAAGATGCTTGAGATCGCGTGTGACCAATAATGAAAACTGGATAGAAGAAAAAAATAATAATCACAACTCTGATTAAACTGTTAACTGTAATTACACATAAAATTTAAAAAGAAGAAACAAACAAACAAACATTATATATACATAAACGTAGTACTTAAAACTACGACATTGTTAAAGTGACAAAAAATAAAGGATAAGAATTTATATGATGATTATGATTTTTAAAACAATTCAAGCACTTGTTTTTTGAATAATGTATTGTTTAATAAATTTTGCCTAGGATAGCGTTACGGAATGCGCGCTGGTTCGAGTCCTCATGGGGAAAGAAATTTTCTCTTGAAATTTCGGCGAGTGTATGGGACCGGTGCCACCCAGCATCGTGATGCACTTGGGGAGCTACGATAGGTAGCGAAATCGGTTACGAAAACCAGCTATAACGGCTGGGGAGCTCATCGTGCTAACCACACGATACCTCCATTCTGGTTGGATGATTGTCCACTTCTGCTTAGTCATGTGGCCGTGAGACCAGCAGCCGGCTGGTCGGTCTTGGCTCTTTGTGGGCTGTAGCGCCACGGATTATTATTATTATTATTATTATTATTATTATTATTATTATTATTATTATTATTAATTTTAGTTTAGGATTCCTCTTTATAAAATCATTATACAATCTTGGACCGTAATTAGAACTGTGCCTTAGACCTGCTTCAGTCTTACAGTTTGGTTCAATGAGGAGGAGCGAAATATTGTATCTTCTTGTGTTGTGGCCGTGATCGGATGATATAAATTTAGTTTGATATTTATGGTAGTAATTCAAAATAGTGTACATATAAATTTGCTTATATTCAAAACATTAAATTATTTATACTGGGTGTTCATTTCAAAGTGTGTCATGACGTCACTGTTGTTGAGTCACCGATTTGAAGCGAGTTTCAGCTTATATGTCGGAGAAGTTGCCTATTATTCAAGGCGTTCTTCAATCTGAACTTGAGAATGTGTACGGTATAACTTGAACGTCGTAGCAACAGATGGCGGTCTGTACTGTCTGTGTGCTACCATAACCTCTTTCTAACTGTGTTTTGCGCCGGCAAGTCGTACGCAGGGTATTTGTTATCATCGGTTGCGTACGGTAACATTCCACAACACAAATCAAATGCTCCGTGTCCATGTTGACCGTCGAAGTTAATGTCAACAAATACGTAAGTAATCGTCTTAATCCTCTCCCCATATCCCGACAGTACATATTTCCAAACAGTTCACATTCCTGCCACTACCGGCGTTATCGTACGAATCGGTACGTACTCTTCAGAATGAACGCCGTACTTGCTAGGCAACTTCTCTGCCTCCTAGGTAATACACCTTTGCGGAAGTGTAGGAATATTGAATTCTCTAGGCTCATCGGCTAGCCACATGACGGCGTACAGCGAGCCATGACACACTTTGAACTGAACACCCAGTATATAAGATGAGTTGGGTAATCAAGTTTTCTTCTTATACATATTTTAATAATTATTTATATAGTAATATTAATGAGTGAACGGTACTCTGTGATAATCCACCCCCTTCCTATAATTCCATTCTGTGTTATATACTGAACCAGGACTAAAAATATTGTTCTCAATAGTTTTACTGATATAAAGCGAAGCATTTGAACAAATTTGTACAGAGTTTTACATAATTTAAGACATAAGTAGTTAATATGAAAATTCCATTTTAAGTTCTGATAGATGAAGGTACCTCAATATTCCACATGGGTTGATAGGCGTAGTTTAGGGCAATTGCAATTATTATAGATATTTGTTACAATTATTGCTATGAATTTTTAAGTTGTAGTTGTTTTCCACTGTAGGGAGGTCTGTTTTGTTTAAAGCAAAGGGAACGAAAGTTGTTTTATCTATGTTGAGTGCTAGCAGATTAAAATCTAACCATTTTTTAAATTGAATATAAGCCAGTATTAGCCTTTTAAAAACATGTTCTCAGCAGCTTCCGGTAAATATGACAACGGTATCGTCTGCGAAGGAATAAAATAAATATTACCCTTAGTAGAATTTATAAAACAGTTATATTACCGGTTGTTCTGTATGGCTGTGAAACTTGGACTCTCACTTTGAGAGAGGAACAGAGATTAAGGGTATTTGAGAATAAGGTGCTTAGGAAAATATTTGGGGCTAAGAGGGATGAAGTTACAGGAGAATGGAGAAAGTTACACAACGCAGAGTTGCAGGCATTGTATTCTTCACCTGATATAATTAGGAACATTAAATCCAGACGTTTGAGATGGGCAGGGCATGTAGCACGTATTGGCGAATCCAGAAATACATGTAGAGTGTTAGTTGGGAGGCCGGAGGGGAAAAGACCTTTGGGGAGGCCGAGACGTAGATGGGAAGATAATATTAAAATGGATTTGAGGGAGGTGGGATATGAGGTGGGAGACTGGATTAATCTTGCTTAGGATAGGGATCAGTGGCGGGCTTATGTGAGGGCGGCAATGAACCTCCGGGTTCCTTAAAAGCCAGTAAGTAAGTAAGTAAGTAATGTTAGCATCTAAAAATAACAAATCATTTATATAGATGCTGAACAACACAGGGCCCAATACAGTTCCCTGTGGGATGCCGATATTAAGTCTGGTAGTTCCAAAAGACACTTATGTAATATTCCCTGCTAGGAATCTAGTATGGTCTGATGTGTATTTGTATTTAGATACCGTTCAAAATGATCAGATAATGGGATTTATATACAATTTAGTCGGTGTGATACAAAAGGATCACTTGTAACAAAATTACATAATACAATGGCCACAAAACCAATACCTACGCATTCTTTTGGGAGGGAGAATCAGTTGCACTTCATGCCGGGAATCGAACCGCAGTCCGCAGTATTTGTAGCCGGGTATGCTATGGTTTATCCACAGCGAAGGACGCAATTTTGAAATATTGTTAAATGTACGTATACCATCCGTTTGCTATTTATTGATCATTTGTACGCTTCGTTCATATAGCCTATCAGATTATTAGATTATTACATGGATTAGGGTTTTCAAAGCGTTTCTGTATGGGGCAGTTCCCTTCCCACCCCAATTCTAGTGAATAATGATCAAGTCATAGAAGAAGACCCATAGACAGAGGAGGGTGGAAAATAGAGAACAACCAACTTTAATCACATTCATCCCGGATGTTTACGCCCGTAGGTGAGGTCTGCTTACAAAAGCAGTTACCCGGGACGTTCCGCGTATTCTACGTCGGCAGTGATCTCATTCCGGCAATGGAAGGGAGGATATCTGAGTTTTTTGTTGTTCACTGATGAGATTTTTTATTTTAATGGGTGCCCGTAAAATTGGGTGGATCTTCGTTAAGTAGTTAATGTTCTCGTCGTAATTACGGTGACAATTTTCAGCATCCTCGTAGATTATAAAACTTGTTCGCATATTGATCCCAGCAAATTGGAGTCTGCTTATGAGTAGGCTTGTCACAATAATTAATTTCCATCGTCGCCGATGGAGATTGATGTGCAAGATTCTTCACATTTGTCATTACAGTTCAGGTGCTCTGTGTCATTGAGTAATATTTATTAACAGTAAAGTAATTATTAAAAACAAACACATCATTGCACGACAGCCCATGTAGCGTCAAAGACTAGTAGCTGACTGCTGGCCTCACGTCCACATGCCTTAGCAGAGGTAAACGATCAGCTAGTGCGGATGTAATATGTAGTTACCTCGACTATTTCGTTTATATGACGTCATTCCATTTTCTACCAATGAAGTGTAATGAAATTTTTAATTCCAACCAATCACAGTCACACTTTGCGATAATTTTTGCAGCTAGATTTATCGCTATCAATTTATCGCATAGTCGTTCTTTTGTTTAGTCGTTGTCGTCAACTGTTTCCCCGTAAATTGATGATGATGAATAGATTAAGATGCAACTACACGGTTAAACTTTTCTTTCAACTTTAAAGCAATGAATGCAAGATTGATATTTAATATTAATTAATATATTTACGCAGTGAAGACGACTTTCAAAACGGCGCACCACGTAGACACAAAATCTTCATGCATCTTAATTGATCGTAGGTACCTTTTAAACTTGATTCTTTCAATATTCTTCCCAGATTGCACGCATACGCGATTGGAATATTGAACTGTGTAGATGCAGCTTTAGTTCCGTTACACACTACAGCGAGAGTGCGTTTGTCGAGCTATAAAAATGCTTTCCTGTAGACTTAGTAACGGTCGAAATAAGGCACAGCTGACATTGGTCCTGCTTCCACAGGTAACTTAACCTGTAATTGTAGCCTATAAAATTTGTATTTTGTGAATGAAATTAAACAATTAATAGAAGGTCATATGTTAAAATTTGTATAGTAATATATACCAGGTCTTTGATCAAACTGCCTTGCGTATGGCGTAATAAAATTCGTGTTTTAATTATCTATACAGACATGTCTCGCTGTGAATACATAAGCATTCCTATATAGCTGTCCCCACACAGTTCTTAGTTCTTAGTGCAGTGTGTAATGTAATGATGAAGTACTAAATAAAGTGCGAAATTCTACTTCCACACCTACATCTTCATCTTCTAATTCCATGTCCATTGTAGGCTATCTGAAAAAATTACATTCCTTCATTCAGATTTGGTAACTGCCTTTTCAACAATTCTTCATTTAATTAATTATTAATCAGGTTACTGTAATTATATTATAAGATTTCAAATTATATTATGATTTCAGCAGATAATGAAAATGTATTTATCTTATAATAATAAGAGAAAAGCGCAGTACATGTAATTAACATTGTTAAACCTGTATTTCGCTTTTCGCAATTGGCATTACTGAATAATAACATCGAATTTCTTTATTGCAGTAATCGATATTCATCTATTTCAACTTCACAATGTCTGAATAGGTTAAGTATTCGAAAATATATAATTATTAACATTTTGTGATCGAATTTTAGGGATATATTATTTACATTTTTATTTTATTCACGAAATAGTCCTAATAAATGTCACTCGAGGTCTGAGATTTCCCAGATAAATCTCAGACCTCTCGTGACATTACTACAGATAAATCCGCTAGACGTTACAGCTGCCTTGTTGTATAGTCAACTGTCTGAAGACAGGTTTGAATCTCATAAGTGACACCAATGAGTCATCACTCATGATGAGACAGCTAAGCCAGGAGATAATGAGTAAGATCAGTGGCGTACGCAGAATTTTGTCAAGAGGTCATTTTTTGTATTCGACAGATAATGGAGAAAAAATGGGAGTATAAGGGTACAGTACATCAGTTATTCATAGATTTCAAAAAGGCTTATGACTCGGTTAAGAGGGAAGTATTATATGATATTCTTATTGAATTTGGTATTCCCAAGAAACTAGTTCGATTAATTAAAATGTGTCTCAGTGAAACATACAGCAGAGTCCGTATAGGTCAGTTTCTATCTGATGCTTTTCCAATTCACTGCGGGCTAAAGCAGGGAGATGCACTATCACCTTTACTTTTTAACTTCGCTCTAGAATATGCCATTAGGAAAGTTCAGGATAACAGGCAGGGTTTGGAATTGAACGGGTTACATCAGCTTCTTGTCTATGCGGATGACGTGAATATGTTAGGAGAAAATACACAAACGATTAGGGAAAACACGGAAATTCTATTTGAAGCAAGTAAAGAGATAGGGTTGGAAGTAAATCCCGAAAAGACAAAGTATATGATTATGTCTCGTGACCAGAATATTGTACGAAATGGAAATATAAAAATTGGAGATTTATCCTTCGAAGAGGTGGAAAAATTCAAATATCTTGGAGCAACAGTAACAAATATAAATGACACTCGGGAGGAAATTAAACGCAGAATAAATATGGGAAATGCGTGTTATTATTCGGTTGAGAAGCTCTTATCATCCAGTCTGCTGTCGAAAAATCTGAAAGTTAGAATTTACAAAACAGTTATATTACCGGTTGTTCTGTATGGTTGTGAAACTTGGACTCTCACTCTGAGAGAGGAACATAGGTTCAGGGTGTTTGAGAATAAGGTGCTAAGGAAAATATTTGGGGCTAAGCGGGATGAAGTTACAGAAGAATGGAGAAAGTTACACAACACAGAACTGCACGCATTGTATTGTTCACCTGACATAATTAGGAACATTAAATCCAGACGTTTGAGATGGGCAGGGCATGTAGCACGTATGGGCGAATCCAGAAATGCATATAGAGTGTTTGTTGGGAGACTGGAGGGAAAAAGACGTTTAGGGAGGCCGAGACGTAGATGGGAAGATAATATTAAAATGGATTTGAGGGAGGTGGGGTATGATGATAGAGACTGGATTCATCTTGCACAGGATAGGGACCGCTGGCGGGCTTATGTGAGGGCGGCAATGAACCTTCGGGTTCCTTAAAAGCCATTTGTAAGTAAGTAAGTAAGGTCATTTTGCTGCAGAAGTTATTCAAAGTCGAATTTGTACATGGGTGTAAGTTAACAGATTTTGCCTTCCTCTTGCCGTCTGTAAACGATACGGGACACACAACTTCACTTCCCTCCCGGAGAAAAGCATTTGAATCTGTTATTTGAAAAACTACGTATGTCCTTAATTATAAGTTTTGGGAAAACTATAAAAAAAAAAAAACCTGCATCTTATAAATGTAGACAAAAGTAGCATCTTCTGCGAACCTCTAGAGACAGAACTAAGAAAGAGACTAGTTAAGTGCTTTGTGTGGAGTGTAACATTATATGGGGCAGAAGCATGGACATTACGATGAAGTGAAGAGAAGCGGTTAGAAGCATTTGAAATGTGGATATGGAGAAGGATGGAGCGTGTGAAATGGACAGAATAAGAAACGAAGCTGTGCTCAAAAGAGTGGGTGAAGAAAGAATGATGCTGAAACTGATGAGGAAGAGAAAAAGGAATTGCCTGGGTGACTGGTTGAGAAGATACTGCTTTCTGAAGGATGCACTGGAAGGAATTGTGGACGGGAGAAGAGTTCGGGGCAGAAGAAATCAGATGATAGACGATTTTAAGATGTATGGATCATAATATGAAGAGACTAAGAGGAAGGCAGAAAATAAGAAAGACTGGAGAATGCTGGATTTGTAATGAAAGACCTGCCATTAAGCAGAAGACTATGAATGAATATTGGATTATCTTTTTAGGGTGAATTTTTAATTTGAATTGCAATATTTCTAAATATTTTAAAGGAAACGTTTAATTATATTTAAGAGCGTTAGGTTGCCCTAAATTTCTTGGACATGTGTTTTTTCTGAAATATCCGAAATGTTTGCAGTAAAAAATTATAATATTTTATATTTATTTTGTAAGTTAATTAGAAAAAAAGCTATTCAGGTACATTTTTTTTTCTTGCGGACGAGGGGCCGGAGGGCTTGTACTGCAGCCTGAAGTTTATTTTGCTTAACACATCTGTTCTGTGAATGAGTTTGTCGCCGAACGGTCGCGCCCTTGTACGAATACTGCACGCTGCACTTTAATGATGACAATGGCATTTGAATTAATGACGGCGAAAAGAGTCTGAGGTCCAACGCCGAAAGTTAGCCAGCAATTCTGCTTCAATTGGGTGAGGGAAAACCTCGGAAGGAAAAAACCCAACCAGGTAACTTGTCCCAGCCATGATTTGAAACCGGGTTCGCTGTTTCACGGTTAGACATGCTAACCGTTACTCCACAGCTGTGGACAAAGTACAAATTTAGTACGTATTATGTTATTTTCCTTCATATTACAAAATAAACAGCAGATTTCTAGAACATTTTAAAATGAAAACACCGATATGTTATTGAAATCCAAAATTACAGCTCCTTAGGTTCGGTTCAAGTTTGCCGAATATGGCAAGTTCGATATTCGCTCTTCAGGAGGCCTGTCTGTTTGTTCTGCCTTGTTATAAAAATATTCGCTGACCTCCACTCCCAGCATCCATCATGTTTTAAATCGCTTAGAGATTTTTAGCACATATCTTGCGATTAGTTTTTCGTATTAAATAAGACGAAGTTTGTAATGTCTTGTTGCCTCTTTCATGTTCAAACATTGCAGGCACTATACTGCATTGTTATGATTAAGGCTTTCAGACGCGAATGAGCTATTCCATCTCAAATCGTCCGAAATATAGAGAAAATTGACCTTACAATTTCTAAATACAATAAAACTTTTTTGTACGTAGAGAACTGTGATACAATGCTTTGTGAAAAGTTTGAGGCATCAGAACTTCATAGTGTTTAAATTAAAAATATTTAAATTTATCGTATTTCCATAAAATTAGCAACTTTAAACTGTTGTATCTCCGAAACCCTTTCACCCAATGATGAAAATCATGGTTTATTTTGATGCTGAGAAATTAAAGTTTATATTGACATATAAACAGATTTTCTTACTTTTTATGAAAATGGAGAAATTTAGATTTTTCCTCATTAAGACGGCTTTGCCACCGAAAAAATATTTTAAAAATATATAGTTACATTCCGCATTGAAAGTACAAATAAACACATATTTTTTACTGATGGTATGTTGATAAGAACGTATTGAAAATATCAAATAAAGAAAATAAATAGTACGCTCGTGAACTAACCAGCTGACTGTGAAACGGGACCTAGCCGAGACAAGCAAGGCCAGGAGACAAACACGTGATGGTTCGTCTAGTAGCGCATAGCTGGGCTAGCTTTATCACAAGTTTTCATAAACACAGGAGTAAAATGACGCCCAACGCTCGCTTATCTTCAGCTCTCGGCCAGTGCGTGCGGTACTGCGCCGTTCAAGTCTTGGCGTGTGAAAATAATCTATTTAATACCCTCGAAACTTATTGCCGTACCACTAAGCAGACAATTCCTAAGTCCCTCTTAATAATGCAAGGTTTTTTCTCAATATTTTTTTTACATTTTTACAAATTGGCAAAAAGTCTAAAAGTAAGTAAAATCAGATTATCTGTCTCTCTCTATACAATAAAAATAAGGATTACTTCTTAACATAACCTACTAAATGTCAGCTTCAAAATGAGCTCTCGTTCAATGTTCTGCAGTAAATGGTTCCAGAGTTCTGAGCGCTGAAAGAGGCTTGTTTTTATAAAATACGCTAAATTTGTCGCTTAACAATACGAAAACCGTTTGACTTTGGATAGTATATTTTTGAAAATGCACTCTCCTCACCGCCTTGTATAAATAGGGAAAAAATTAGAGTAAAAACAATGCGAGGTTTTTTTACTGATCGATTTCATATGGAACAGCCCGAATAGATATGGCATAATTTTGCAACTGTCACGTCTCCAGCCATCTGAAAGTGTGATTCATTATTAATGAATTGTTCTCTTATCAATCTTGTAATATTTCATAAACTGGCTGCCGAACACAAAACATGCACCCAGTCTGTACTCTTTAGGTGCAAAATAGATCAGAACGATTTCCTGCAGTGACGTGTGTTGCATTTCTGTGACGAATTTAGCGGAAGGAAACAACTTTGAAAATGTTGCGTTACGAAGAAATATATCGCACTTCTTTTTTACTTAATAATAGAATGAAATCACTGTTTTATCAGGAACAGTTTCCCCACAGGATAATATAAATACTAAACATGATTGCCATAAAATTTCATTCTTACGCGCATATCTTGGTAATGTTATGAATAATAAGTGGGATTTCCATGAAATGATGCCTAACATCTCACGTGATGAATTGCGTTAGTGACGATAACACGATCTTACTTCTATAATAAATAAGAGTAATGGTTATAATTAAAATAGACGCAATGAAGCAATGGTTATCATCGTCTGCTTTCAAGGCCTGTTTCGTTTCACTTTCACGCGAATTATGAACATTCGTATACGCCTTCTTAAATAGCGTAACATTTTGATCATACCTAACCAGTACTAGCGTTATATATATATATATATATATATATATATATATATATATATATATATATATATATATATATATTTTTTTTGATGTATCGAAGTACATATGATATTTCCATGCAGATATTCTGCGTCATCATATGATGAAAGAGTGATGGAACGGAGAAAAATTCTCTCCGGCGCCGGGATTTGAACCCGGGTTTTCAGCTCTACGTGCTGATGCTTTATCCACTAAGCCACGCCGGATACAACCCCGACGCCGGTTAGAATCGTCTCAGATTAAGCTCCATCTCTTGGGTTCCCTCTAGTGGCCGCCCTCTGCACTACGTCATAGATGTCTATGAACGCAGGACCGAAGTCCATACATGTGTTGAGGTGCACTCGAGTGAGTGACTGGTTGGCCGGGATCCGACGGTATAGGCGCCGTCTTAAATCACAAAGTGATTTATTACGCATATCATATATATTTTGATGTACCGAAGTACATATGTACGCATATCATATGTATTTTGATGTACCGAAGTACATATGTACTTCGGTACATCAAAATATATATGATATGCGTAATAAATCACTTTGTGATTTAAGACGGCGCCTATACCGTCGGATCCCGGCCAACCAGTCACTCACTCGAGAGCACCTCAACACATGTATGGAAGTCGGTCCTGCGTTCATAGACATCTACAGTATGACGTAGTGCAGAGGGCGGCCACTAGAGGGAACCCAAGAGATAGAGCTTAATCTGAGACGATTCTAACCGGCGTCGGGGTTGTATCCGGCGTGGCTTAGTGGATAAAGCATCAGCACGTAGAGCTGAAAACCCGGGTTCAAATCCCGGCGCCGGAGAGAATTTTTCTCCGTTCCATCACTCTTTCATCATATGATGACGCAGAATATCTGCATGGAAATATCATATGTACTTCGGTACATCAAAATATATATGATATGCGTAATAAATCACTTTGTGATTTAAGACGGCGCCTATACCGTCGGATCCCGGCCAACCAGTCACTCACTCGAGTGCACCTCAACACATATATGGACTTCGGTCCTGCGTTCATAGACATCTATGACGTAGTGCAGAGGGCGGCCACTAGAGGGAACCCAAGAGATGGAGCTTAATCTGAGACGATTCTAACCGGCGTCGGGGTTGTATCCGGCGTGGCTTAGTGGATAAAGCATCAGCACGTAGAGCTGAAAACCCGGGTTCAAATCCTGGCGCCGGAGAGAATTTTTCTCCGTTCCATCACTCTTTCAGTACTAGCATTGTTACACGTATAGTCCGAATCAACTTACATAATACCCCAAGGATGAAACCTGACCATTTTCCCCCTATTACTACATAATATGCTAGTGCAGCGTTCCTCAAACTATGGTCCGCGGACCACCTGTGGTCCTCGAGGTCTGCCTTTGTGGTCCTTCAAAAAAGACGAAAGAAAAAATAAAATTCAATCGAATTTCGTATCACACTATAGCTTAAAATCTCAGAGTTTGGAAATGACACAATTTCACTTTTTCTCCCAGTACTGACATTTTATGAAATTCATTATCCTACCCGTCTATCGACTTCCCACTCTACTCTCAGCAACAAAAGAGGGATTTAAAGCACTATGAACGTGGTGTTTCTCGCCATCTTTTCCGTGCAAATCTGGCGCTGTGCCTGTTACCCAGCTAGGGACCACCTGAATTCATAACAGGACCAAAGTACCGAACCTTTTCAAGTATTTATGACTTTATTAATAGTTTTGCTGACACCCAGTCTGCACATTCAAATGGTCACGTACTATACGTCGTACGCCAATAATAGAACATGCAAAATTGCATCTTTACTTGTTGAAAATCAGGAATATTTCTGCATTAATTTCTTTTATTTCTGTTTTTGCAAATGACGATGTAAGAAATTTGATTCTATTAACATTAACTTAATTAGTTAATACTAATATAAAATTAATGAAATTACATTAATTTAAATTAATTATTTCTACATTAAAATGTAAGTATACTGGTATTTAAGTGTGCTACATAAATGATAAATTTGCTTTCGAAGGAAACAAGAGTAAGGTGGTCCGCGGAACTGTTCTGACTTAAAAAAGTGGTCCCCACTTCAGATAAGTTTGAGAAACTCTGTGCTAGTGGATTGCAGTGAGTTTCTAGTTGTCAGGTTGAATCTTCTTTTACCAACTTTGTTTCGAATTTCGGCTGCTGACAAATATTACAACTGGCTGTTATGTTGCTAGCAATAATTTCGGTTTGTAGTAGAAGGAAACTGATGAAATGAAAGTACCTAGGCTTGTTTTTTTTTGGGTTATTTTACGACGCTTTATCAACATCTAGGTTATTTAGCGTCTGAATGAAATGAAGGTGATAATGCCGGTCAAATGAGTCCGGGGTCCAGCACCGAAAGTTACCCAGCATTTGCTCGTATTGGATTGAGGGAAAACCCCGGAAAAAAACCTCAACCAGATAACTTGCCCCGACCAGGATTCGAACCCGGGCCACCTGGTTTCGCGGCCAGACGCGCTGACCGCCTAGGCTTGTGAATTAATAATTAATTAGTAATACCTATATTAATATTAATATCAATACACGCACGCTTGACCATGAAACGAGCGGACTCTGGTTCTAATCCTGGCTGGGACAAGTTACCTGGTTGACGTTTTTCCGGTGTTTTCCCTCAACCCAGTAAGAGCAAATGCTGGGTAACTTTCGGCGTTGGACCCCGGATTCACTTCGCTGGCATTATCACCTTCATATCATTCAGACGCTATGTAACTATAGCAGTTGAAAAGTGTCGTAAAATAACAAATAAATGACATATCAGTATACATTCAGTTTTGATACGTTATGATTCCAATTCAACATTATATTCAGATAAGTGTAATTAAGAAAGATATCTTGTAGACCTGTCCCGCGCCGTGGCCTAAGGCATCCTGCCTCGAACTCGCGTTACGGAATGCGCGCTGGTTCGAGTCCTCATGAGAGAAGAAATTTTCTCATGAAATTTCGGCCAGTGTATGGGACCGGTGCCCACCCAGCATCGTGATGCGCTTGGGAAGCTACGATAGATAGCGAAATCCGGATACGCAAACCAGCTATAACGGCTGGGGGGCTCATCGTGCTAAACACACGATACCTCCATTCTGGTTGGATGATCGGCCACCTCTGCTTCGACATGTGGCCGTGAGGCCAGCAGCGGCTGGTCGGTCTTGGCCCTTCGTGGGCTGTAGCGCCACGGATTATTATTATTATTATTATTATTATTATTATTATTATTATTATTATTATTATTATTATTATTATATGTATAAAATATGCTAATTTGCATGGATTAAGCTTGGATCCATTTAATGTGTATTATATACTTTTTGAGTTTATCATGATATATCCTTACTTGTTATTATTGTCAGATATTGCTATTTATTTTGTTGCATTTGGTCAAAGATTATTGATGACTATTATATTGATTGTATTCCATCTCACTGCCATTTCTATCATTCATTCTCATCATCATCTGTTTTGTTTTGTATCTTGTGCTAAATTGTAATTGGTCTTGCGCTGTTGTTTTGCACGTTAACATTCTAAATAAATAAATAATAATAATAATAATAATAATAATTATTATTATTATTATTATTATTATTATTATTATTATTATTATTATTATTATTATTTAGACCTACGTGGTATGAAACATACACGTGTGTAATGGACAAAAGTATATTTCACATTTTAATGAATTTCTTTCGTGTTTAGGTTTTTTTTAAAATGTCACAAGTGAGGAAATAGCATTGTAGCGATTTCTCCAATACAGAAAATGCTCGTCATTCATAACACTTACACTTTACGAGATTGTACAGTAGTTATACCTATAAGTAAATAAGCAAGACGATGTTATTGTTAATAATAATAGTAATAATAATAATAATAATAATAATAATAATAGTTGTATATTATTATAATCATTATTATTATTATTATTATTATTATTATTATTATTATTATTATTATTATTATTTCAGTATATGGCATTGTGATTTTATCCTCTTTGGTGATATCTGGTATTGGTTGGCAACACTGAAGAGACGGCCAAGTTAGCCTTTTAGGAATTGCTCTTACGTAATCCTCACTATAGCTCTTAAACCGTACAATGTATAAATGAAGTCGGATGATTATGATATAAAACACTTGTAAGGTATGCAAAATTTCATTTGTAAATATTCGACTTTCGTTGTGAAGTTCAACTTCACAAACTCAGATTGTGAAAGAGAAGTTTACAATTTACAACTAAATTGTATAATAATTTACATGAATTGTAAAAGTTGTGAAACAGGCCCCTGATCTTTTATTTACTTCAAGCGCTCTTTTAATTGTTTTCAAGCTGTGATATGCCTGCATATCATCTCAAAAAGCCGCAGGCGTAGCTCAGGCGATAGTGTGTTTGCCTCGTGTTCCGGAATTGCTCTTGGGCGAATGTTCGATTCCCGCTTGGGCTGATTACCTGGTCGAGTTCTTCGAGGTTTTCATAAATGTAAGGCGAATGTCAGGTAATTTATGGCGAATTCTCTGCCTCTTGTCAAATACCATCTATTTAGCAATGCTAAATAACCCAGTAGTTGATATAGCGTCGTTAAATAACCACGACAAATCATGTTAGAACAACTTTTCATGGCGATCTTGTTTGATACAAGAAGCTAAGATCTTTATTTAGGTAAGCCGCTGATTTTCCTACGATACCGCAGCCTTTTTGTTGGACGAGGTGTTTCTGTGCTAATAAATTGCCGAGAAAACTGTGAGCTGCAGCTTTCCGCTCGCAGAGTGTGTCAATGTTAAAAAGCTTTTGTGTGACGAGGAAATTAAAAGCCAACGCTGACCCATTTCCGTGCGTTCTTATGTGAAGTAGATACTCCATATAGATACGCAGCAAGGTTAATGACCACGCTATGAAAAGCGTAATTAATGAAACAACAGTCTTTAGTACGGGCTCTGATATAATTAACCTTTATGTTCCTGCGCTTGTCGTTACTGTTCTAGCCACTTACGAATGCGAAGTGCAGAAAGAGTCTCTGCCTTTGTATTTGGAAAACAAAATGTTAGGCTATATCACTGGTATTCAATCTATGGTTTCGCGGGGATGGGTCAAGAGGTACGCATTCCAAAGTGTTGACATAAGTCTCCTAAAGTTCGCCACCTTAAGAAAATTTATTTTTAAATCGATGATGAAGTCATATTTCGAAAGTATAAAAAATTGCGTTGCAATATTCATACTAAAGAGCATCTTAAATTAAAATTTCGTAAAGAATAAAGTACTGGTTTTTGTACAAAAACAAAAGATGCAACTCTTGAAGTTAGGATGCACGTGTTCCCTAAGTTCGCCACTTGTGTGTCTGTTGTAAATTCAAATAATATTTTATTATCATCAGAGTACAGATTTAATATATTTTACTACAGAAAAAAATGGTCATAGTAGGAATTAAAGTTTTATCATTAATAAATTGTCACAGAATTAATAATTCTAATGTTCTTTTACCTATAAAATGTCTAAAATATCATTAATTTAAATACTAAAATGAAAATGTAATCACTTATTTAAATTGCCAACTGTTTAAAACGATCTCAGAGAAGCAGCAACGAAGTTGGCCCTGGAAGAAGCTGCAGTGGCGAACTTAAGAACAGTTCCAACATTTAATAATAACGTCATAAAGTAGGACATCACTATAGTAAATGTAATTCTAAAAATATAGTCAGGAAGTACACAAAATAGGCTTTAAAATGTTATATTACACTCTGTAAATGCATTACTTATTCCGTAGGATTACGGGCTAAATCTTATACCGCCAGCCACAGTTAACACAATATGGCGACTACCTCATAGCAAGAGATACTGGTAATGCAGCTTGCGTATTCAGCGAAGTTCGAACGCATCATGCATCAAGTTACTGCAGCCAGCTTTTGGCCAAATATCGTACCTTAACGAAAATGACGAGTGACGAACTTTGGAGACCTGGCGAACTTACAGATTATCCACCTTATTCATTTTATTATACTTTTCGAATAGGAAAGATGGGAGAATGCTGGGTTTTCTCTGAAAATTATTATTATTATTATTATTATTATTATTATTATTATTATTATTATTATTATTATTATTATCGTGCACTATGTTCTGTTCAAGTTTATCGAGCATTATGAAGTTGAGTATCCGCCGATGTTCAGTCTGCAGAAGGAGTGAGAAGAAGACATTCTAATTTTTTTAATTTGCAATAGAAAAATTGTTTTTCTGTCATATTACGTCATAGTAATTTACTCAAAACAGCTTTTGAAGGCTGAATTTTTGGGGAGGACAAAAAAAAAAACAAATCAAAAGGAAGACCTCGAAAGACAATTCTGGATGATACGATGGAAATTATAGGATGTTTAGGGGAGACAACACTGGGGGGGGGGGACTTTTTGAAAAAAAAATTATTGGCTATTCCACTTATTTAGAATGTATATTTTCATACTCCAAACGGATTTAGTTTAATTGTGATTACAAATATGTTTAATTTTTAAGTTAAGGCTGTAAGGGGGCGTGGCATTTAAAGAGCTGAGGGCTGCCTTGCATTCGGGAGGTCCGGCATTCGATCCCAGAGGCCGGCAATACTAACTGAGGTTTTCCATGGTTTCCTCAGTTATTTCCAGGCAAATGCCGGGATTGTACCTCTTGAAAGTCCGGCCATGGACGGCGATCCTTCCCTTAATCCTTTCATATGTGTGAGTGAATGATGTGTAATGTCTTAAATGTTTGTGTTGTATCGGAGGTGGGCCTGGCATTGAGCTGATCCCTCATCCGGGGAGGCCCTCCATGTCCTTGTGTGGTCAAGAAAGTATGTATGTGATCCATAGTTTAATTCCTCTCCCGACAGGTCGCGGCCCTGTAAGACCCGTGTGGTGTGGATCGTATGAATGTACCTAAAAGGGAGAGTTTAAACAAAGGGAAAGAAAGAAAAAAAGAAAGAAATACTTTTCGTTTTTTTTTTCTTTTTTTTATGACTAAAATCTAGTAACTTTTTGTTCCAAAGTTGGCTCCCTAAAGCTACTAGATGAATGTAGCGGAGGAGAATTTAGTAGGTATATGTTACATTACTGTAAATATTCATTTTTCCGTAAGTTTATTTTTCTTGATTCAACTCGAACTTTTTAATGCCAAATATTAATCAATCTGGATGAAAGTTTTACTGCAAGTATTTAAGATGTAGTTGCATGTTTCTATGCATTTATTTTGTAAGAAATGGTGCTAATTTATTTTATTAATATTTTTTCATGAATTATATAAACATTTTTTCAAAATTAAAAAAAAATTGAAAGTGAGTAAATGAGATATTTAACAAAATGAATGCATAGAAATGTTTCTCTGTGTCTTGTGAATGTAACCAAAAAAAGCTTAAAAATTGAGATCTTCTATAAAAACTTGCGTTTCAAATTTTTGTAAAAGAAAAGGGAAAAAAAACCACAAGTAAAAAATTTTGGGATTCCAAAATTTGGATTTTGTTGGTCCTTTACATAGTAAACATGCTCTCGAAATTTGGTTGAAAAAATGATTAGGAAAAATTTCATTTTTAGTGGAGTGTCTCCTTAAGGCTATCAACAAAGTGGAAAGAGTAGACGAAAGAAAGGAGAAGAATGGTGTTACTGACACGTCATTGCCTTTAAATCAAAAGATAATGAATATGATCATCTTTAAAGTAAAAAAACTAAAAGATTCCATAAGCTACCGTTAAGATATCCTTTTGCCTGTGAACCACTGTTGATATTATACAAGCACGAACATTGAGTGGGCAGTTACTCAAGTTACACTTCACCCGAAGCTTTCCTGTTGCTGAGGGAGCATTGTCTTCATGTTATTCGGGTGCTGGAGGCAAGTCCCACTTGCACCTGTACACTGTCCTACGGCTTGTGTAATAGACGTGTAGATACACCGTACAGGAACATGTAGACTGGTCGCATTTCTCTTTCCTTGCGTAACGAGAGAAAGTAAACGTGTCCACATGATCACATTTAAACATTGAAACCAATTCCTGACGTTTTTAACCTTTTAGAACTAACGGAGGTTTTTGCGACGAAATATGGAACCACAACTTCCACCTTTTCATATTAGGATAATGTATCTGTCATATGTTACAGGTGGGTACTGTATTATGCTTTATCTCGAGTTCTATAAAATGCCTCATAGGTAACGAGCGTGTAGAACATCACCTTTCCTTGACCTTCGCAAGAACTGTGAGTTCGTGAGAGTCGCGATTCGGATCCAGACTCGTGAAGGACGCACTTAAGTCTTGGGTTCAAGCCCCGATGACTGTGAGAGATGTCGCTGCCGATAGACGACCAGTCAGCGGTTCGACCTTGTAACTGAGAAAGCTGTGGTATGATCTAGTATTCTAGTACTTCGCGAAGGGCGACTCTTTCGCGTTTGTGTTCTAATTACAGTACCTTGTCTTTTCGAGTCTCCTGCATCTGAAAAATGAGCTCAGGAGGGAGCCAATTGTCCAGCAGGCTTGGCGCTCACGTAACTGTACCATCACTTCCGAGACTCCTTGTTAGGACACGAGATTTTGTAGATATTTTTACGATTTATTCCTCGTATCTTGGCCTTCTTGAGACTCACTCTTACATTTAATATTTTGCATAGGCGTTGTTTGAAATTCTGGATAAAATGTAACTTAAAATGATTTCTTCTTCTTCCTTTTACAATTCTGAGTTCATTGTCCGTTCTGATAATTACAAAAATCGATGAATCCATCGGTGTTATAGGCGTCGTGAATAAACACCTTGATTTGTCATATTAAAATCCGCCTTTTTCTCCTTTGTTGTCTTTTGAGTATGTTAGAATGTCCTCATTATAGGTTACCGGTCTGGAGAAGGGTAAATCTAGTATTGGTGAAACTGCCAACTCTGTGTGCTATGTACTTGCATGATTTCTGTAGGGATATGTTTCCTTATCCTACTGGGTCCAGTTATCAGTGTTGCCAATTCAGCAGTTTTCCCGCTAGATCTGGCGTTTTTCTGTGTTCGTTTAGCGGGTAAAATTTCTGAAATTTGTATTGCTGATATAGGAATTTAGCGGGTATTTTTGGCACTCACAGCGGCAAAATAATTTCATTTTACATTGACAGCATAGCAATTTAGCGGTTTCTGCACTGTTTCATAGCGGTTTTTTAAGAATCGAGTTGCCAACACTGCCAGTTATGGCGCTGGACACTCAGCTTCAGCCTTTCCTGTCTTTTACAACCATACGGATGCATTGCCCAGGGCTTACTTGCGTTAACGTAAAATCCCTGAGACTTTGTCATCCTTAGCCCCGTCACTGTATTGACTGTTCGTCAAATGCTGACTCTCCATAGGCGGAAAGAAAACCGTTTCTTTGGGGGAGGCAAAGAAAAACCATAGAATCTCCATATAACGGGGTTATGGGGGACATCATTTACCTCCTCCCCCTGTTATAGCTTGACCGTGGTACAGTATATCGGAATATGATCATTTAGTAAGGTATTTTAGGGGGGCATGTTTCTTACAGTGTTACATCCATATCAGCGATGTTTCGGATCGAGTTATATAGTGCTTGAACTAAAAAAATTATAATAGGGCATACCACAAAATAATCTCCCTCTTTTTCTCTCTAGTACAGAAACGCATGCATACATCAATTAAACTACGTAACAGTGCTAACAGAAAACTTTTTATATGAAGTTTACCGTCCTAAGATATATGAAATGTAAACTCTAATTATTTTATTTAATCTCGTCTTTAAGTTTACACATTATACCGGGATCACTTTTCTTTTTTCTGCATTGTTGTCCAGTATATTATTCATATTTCGCCAAATGGCGGCCTGAACACCTGCAGACTTCTAACACATGAGTACAGGCTGTTACAAAAGAAACATTATAGTGCTTCCATTCCTCAAATGAGGTATAAGCTAGAAATTCTTATATATTCAGAAATTTAAAATAAATATAGTTCAGACACGTGCTCTGAAGACATTAATTCGTCAATTTAAGCACAGAAACTTAATCATAAACAAAAACAAGAAAAATCTTTTGAATTCAATATTTTCTAACGTCAATAGAAAAAAAAGGTATGCAAAAACGTAAGTTTTAAGAAGCATGGGGGGAACAGTTTTTCTCTGATGTTGTTGGCGAATATATATATATATATATATATATATATATATATATATCTGTGTGTGTGCGTGCGTGCGCGCGCGCGCGACGAACAATCTACGATTCCTTATTATCAGGGAACGGATTTATATGGACTAAAAATATATGAAATATGTAAATATATATGTAGTTATTTTTACCAAAATATGGAATTAAATATGGATTTTTACCAAAATATGGAATTAAATATGGACTTAAAATTATAAAAAAAATGACTATGTACGTTAAATATTGGTACATTTTAATCAAACTAAACAAAAAATATAATGGACGTACCTTATCTTCCAATGTAGTTTCAACAAAACACAATTTTTATTGTCTGTTACCATAACAATAGGTTACAAACATTTCTTTCAAGTGCTGAAAAGTGAATCTTCTTCTATTGTCTCTGAGGATAGATTTATACTGACTAAAAGAGCGTTCGACGTCACAAGAAGTAACTGGTACATAATTCAATTTCACAATGTCTGCTGGGGATAAGTCCAAGTTAATCTTCACTGTTGATTCACCACTCATCACAGCAACAACCTTTTGTAGTTCTTCATATCCAGGGTATTTTGAAAGTACAGTGTCCACCTTAGCTCTTACTGCATCTGCAACTTTACCTCTACCACGATTCAGTTGTTCCACAGTACTATTTATAATTTCAAAACTTTCAGATAGTGAAAGGTGCCTATTTTGGAGACTTTTGAGCGTTTTTATGATGCATGAAAATGTATGCTGAATGTGAGCTAAGTCATTCTTCACACTTATGTCACAGGTAACTGTTTTCGCAGTATCAATTGAGACTGCATCTTCAGAGTCCAATGCAAGGAGAACATTGTTAATAGAGTCTATATGTTCGGCATAATATTCAACTGCTTCTAGCCATGTACCCCATCTAGTTAAAATTGGCTTTGGTGGCAATGGAATTTCAGGGTACATTTCTTTCAACACGTTAACTCTACTGGGAGCTTTGAGAAATACTTTTTTCACTGATGAAATCAACAAATCTACTTTAGGGAAATTGTCTCTGACCACTTCTGCCACACGATGAAATGCATGCGCCACACAAGTAAAATGAGTCAATTTAGGATATACAACAGATAATGCTTGTCCAGCTTTGACCATATAAGGGGCAGCATCGCTAATAAAGAATAACACATTATCGTACATAATACCCTTTGGCCACAGGATACCCATAGCTTCGTTGAACAGTTTAACTATAGTTTTGTTATTGCACTTTTCTAGAACATCACAATGTAAAAGAATTCGTTCAGAATATTGTTCACTTAACAAACCGATAACTACATTACCAACAAGTCTACCTTCTTTGTCGGGAGTCTCATCAATGGAAATCCAAATTGAACTATCTTTAATTTCATCTCTTATCTTCTGTATTGTCTCATCGTAGATGGATGGAGCATACGTCTTCCTAAGTGTTGACTCATCCGGGATTGTATGTTGAGTATATTTTTCAAGGAATTCCCTGAAGACCTTATTCTTTAGTTTGTAGAGAGGAATATCAGCAGAGATGAGAGAACGGCACAGGTCGATGTTAAACTCAGATCTTACATTCGATGTTGTTGGTTGTGTTAAAAACAATTGTCTCTGCTTGGAATTTAGTTGTTTGTTGGCCTGATGTTTACTAGTTGTAATGTGTTGTTGCACCAGGAACTTTTGTGTAGATGATACTGCACACTGACACAAATTACAAAATAATATTTTATTGTCAGTTGATAAACCATCTTCTTTAAATTCTGAAATGTAACTTGTTAGTTTTGATTTTAAATTGACTGAATGACGTACTTTTGGCATATTTACCGTCTTTATAGTATGATTTACAAAACTGAACCTATGTGTACTCTGACTGGCATTTAACTGTTGAGCTGCACAACTGAAGTCTGTTAAAAATTTTAAATTAAATTAATACAGTTTTGTAACTTACTTTCCCATTGTTGATAGGACTGCTAATTTTCAAATAACTCTGATGTTAAAGGGATTACTGAACATGTGTTTAAATCTCTATTGTTGAAATGTATTTTTAAAAGTTAATGGAATTTTGTTTTGTTTTATTGTTAAACCTAATATAATATGGACTGTTTTATATGAAATATGGAAAATATATGGAAATTAACGAAAATATGTACTAAACTCTAAAATATGGAAAAATATGGAAAATAAAAGTAGGATTTTTCAACCCTACACATTGTGAAACATAAAGATAATGCAAAATATAAATTATATTAGCTTTATAAGTAAATATGTATTTACATATAAATCCTTTCCCTGCTTATTATTTTTATCATAAAGATCACCACATTCTTCTAAATTGAATATTTCGTTGATAAAAAACAATAAAAAGTATCGGCTTCTATGTTTTAGCCAAGGTAAAATGCTTCGGCGTTTTTTCGACGTATGCAGTATAATTTCTAACTTCTAAAACTGGTACCTAGGTTTTTTAATTTCAAAAGTTTGCTCGTGTTTTCTTTCTTGGGGAATAAGAAAATATATACGTATTTTTTTAATAATATGAAAATAATGAATAGGAGTAGAGAGGAAAAGTTAACACGGAGAAAGAGAGTGTAGCTAATACGTTGAAGAATATTGTAGCCTACTTACTGTAAGTATTGGTTTTTCTTTTCCCGTCGCCCGCCGTCCGTTTCTGCGATAGTGGTGTGCGGGTTGCATTTCCATTACGTCATTTCGTGGCGTTAGGCAACATCTGCTGCATTAATATTTTTATTCGCAGAGTCCTTATTATCCAGCTGTAACGGCTGGAGGGATCATCTTGCTAACCTCACGTTTTCCCCCATACTAGTTAGATGATCGTTCACCTCTTCTGAGGAATGGCGTGAGATCAGTAGTCGGCTGGTCAGCCTGAGAACATTGTAATTTTTTTCTAAATACTACTGTTTGTCTGCGCGTATACTTTTTACTATTGTCTAGAAGTAGTGGTTGTTGATGTGAGGAAGGCGTTGAAGTGTAATGAACAAGAGGAACGCGACAAAAACCTTTCGCATGAAGGCATTACAGTACAAGCCGTGGAGGTGCGGCACAAAAAATTTAAAGAAGTATAACCCAACGGTTCTTGAAATGTAGAGCGTGCCTCTCCCGCACGGGACACGAGAGGTTAATTACGACGAAGTGGAGTATTGAATAGAACTCAGAACGTACTTCTCTGCAGCATATTTCACAGCTGTAGGATATATTTTTATGAGTTCAGTATAATGATTATCTGTAATATACCTACGCATAGTAGTCTAAAGTTAAACTGTCAGAAACGTAGTTGTAATAATTTTATTTATTTTTTATCATTTTTTTTTTTCACTAATGGCAGGTACTAGGTTTGGAAGTAAATCCCGAAAAGACAAAATATATGATTATGTCTCGTGACGAGAATATTGTACGAAATGGAAATATAAAAATTGGAAATTTATCCTTTGAAGAGGTGGAAAAATTAAAATACCTGGGAGCAACAGTAACAAACATAAATGATACTCGGGAGGAAATTAAACACAGAATAAATATGGGAAATGCCTGTTATTATTCGGTTGAGAAGCTTTTATCATGCAGTCTGCTGTCAAAAAATCTGAAAGTTAGAATTTATAAAACAGTTATATTACCGGTTGTTCTTTATAGTTGTGAAACTTGGACTCTCACTTTGAGAGAGGAACATAGGTTAAGAGTGTATGAGAATAAAGTTCTTAGAAAAATATTTGGGGCTGAAAGGGATAAAGTTACAGGGGAATGGAGAAAGTTCCACAACTCAGAACTGCACGCATTGTATTCTTCACCTGACATAATTAGGAACATTAAATCCAGACGTTTGAGATGGGCAGGACATGTAGCAAGTATGGGCGAATCCAGAAATGCATGTACAGTGTTAGTTGGGAGGCCGGAGGGAAAAAGACCTTTAGGGAGGCCGAGACGTAGATGGGAAGATAATATTAAAATGGATTTGAGGGAGGCGGGATATGATGATAGAGACTGGATCGATCTTGCTCAGGATAGGGACCTATGGCGGCCTTATGTGAGGGCGGCAATGAACCTTCGAGTTTTCTTAAAAGCCAGTAAGTAAGTAAGTAAGTAAGTAAGTAAGTAATGGCAGGTACTTGACTTTTCGTCATTCACCCATATGTGAAGCCAAATTTTGAGTTCATTTTTTAAAAATTCCAATAAGTCGAGTACGAATTAAAAATAATTGCATTCAATCATATGACTTATTTTTATGTAAATTATACAATTACATTATATTTTAAAATTGTTAACGTTTTAGCCATTCAGTATGGCATCTTCAGACATGGATATTAGAGATATCTTGTGAAAAAATACATTGCATTAAAATTGTAGTGAAGATTTTTACATAATATCAAAGTATAGTTGTCATTATTTAAAAAAAAACATTAAAAAACGGTGAAACACTTAAGTATACTGGTTAAAATCAAAATTTCAAAAATTCATATTTAATCTAAATTAATTTAAGTAATTATATCATGTTACGCTAAAATAAATGTACGTGAAAACTGTTAATCAAATGCGTGTATGACTTGTATTACCATATTAAAAATAATTTAAACGGAATGCAAAGAATTATTGTGTTTGAGTTGCGTACATGAAAAATGGTTATGGACTACTATTTTAATGTGTAGAATTATGAAATAGGCCTACGCATATTTTTACAAAAACAAAATAAGACTAAATTACAACCAGTCATATCAAAGTCACTTAATTGAACTACTATGTGAATTGTAAGTGTAATTTATTACGATTTCTTGGGCCTTACTTCATTAAAGATTAGGCTTGCCAACTTTCGTAAGTGAAAATTAGGGACACAAACGTTACTGACAATTTTATGCACTCATTTCCACCTATTAATCCACATATTCGACAGTAATACTCTTATAACAGTATATGTATATTGTAACTTTTTTTTATTTGGTTATTTAACGACGCTGTATCAACTACTAGGTTATTTAGCGTCGATGAGATTGGTGATAGCGAGATGATATTTGACGAGATGAGGCCAAGGATTCGCCATAGATTACCTTGCATTCACATTACGGTTGGGGAAAACCTCGGAAAAAACCTAACCAGGTAATCAGCCCAAGCGGGGCTCGAACCCGCGCCCGAACGCAACTTGACCGGCAGGCAAGCGCCTTAACCGACTGAGCCACATCGGTGGCTGTATATTGTAACAGAATCACCTTATTTCATATGTAAAAAAAATACAGAAACTTGCCAAAATAACCACAAAACAAGTTGAAAAACAGTATCAATTCTTTGATGGTAACTCGTTGGAAACTAGGAACCCATCTTATTGATGTAATTACTAATCTTATATAAATTAACCTAACGTAATCTGAAATAACCCAAACTAACCTAATCTATCTACACAAAAGATTTCAGCCATTGATGTAATTACTAACCTTATATAAACTAACCTAACGTAATCTGAACTAACCTGAACTAACCTAATCTATCTACACAAAAGATTTCAGCCACTCTTCTCGGAAAAAAAAAAAACAGAGACGTTTACGTGATTTATCATTAGAGTTATATTTTATCACACTTGAGAGTCTGTGGTATTTTACAAGTACTTGTTGTTGTCGTTCAAGTTGATGTCCATACTTGTCTGTCTTAGAAATGGTCGTATAAATCTTTTTTTTTTTCCGCCGAAACCAATGAATGACGTATGAAGTGCAACAAAGTGGACATAATACTGAATGACGCCAAACTTAAGCCAAAATGTATAAGATGATCGCGAGAATAGATGATTCAGTAAATATCCTGTAGGCTGTGGTCAAACGTGTGCATTATGATCATTAAACCTATCACTCTGTTGACACATCAATGAGAATCAAATTTCTGCCTTGAACATGCATACTATATAGAGTCATTTCTCTATTTCGTCACATATTGGTAGAGATGATCTTAAATGATATTTTCAAGTATCTGTGACAACTGTGACTGTGACAATTAAATATGTGACTTTTATCGGTGATTTTGTCACACCGATATTTTAAATCGATAAGTAAGCACAATATGCATGAATTACACCGATATTTTGTCACACCGATGAAAATTAACAGGAAATATTAAAGAGCAATGAAATGTGAATACGATTTCTCTATACACACCACACATCAATGATTTATATGGGAAAATCCAACAAATAAATTATGTACATGTACCATTAACAAATAAATACCTACCTAACTAAACAGTAACATGTCGAAAGTTAACCTCATGTACCAAGAGGTTATATTGTAGATAGTGAATCATTTGATCATTTTTAAATGTAGTTGGGTATGGAGAAATTGAGGTTATGTGATTATTCTAATCGTTTTAAAAATTGATCCTTTTTATTGTATATATAATTAATAAATTATTTTAAGTCGTGCATTAACATTATAACATTGAGCCATAGAATAAAAATTAACGAAACATACTGTAAGTATTCGGAAAAATATTGGAAAATAATTACAAAACAAAACAGTTGATCAGACAGGATTTTACATAAGATAAAGTACTGGTAACCAAAGGTATTATTATTATTTAAATAGTACCGCCCGATTGCTGTTATTGTATCATGCGCATGCGCAAACTCACGACGTAGAGGAAAAAATAACAGCCACAGAGTACTGAATACGGAGCAGATTTCGATAGCGATATTTTGTCACAGATATTTCGCGTCATCAGTCACAGGTTTATCTGTAACAAAAAATACCTGTGGCAAAATATCCGTTTGTGAAATATCGGCCATCTCTACATATTGGGAGCATGTCTGTATGAGACTGTGTGGAAATATCTTCCAATGCAGACTAAATCCAACATCTGATAGAAACGAAAATCAGCTGTAAATCCACGAAATCGGGACATTTTGATAAGTGTGCAAATTATTTCGGAACGCGGAACGCAGTGGTCGAAATCGAGACTCTCCTGGGAAACGGGACGGTTGGTAAACCTCTATGAAGATGAACATGGAAATCGTTAATTCTGAGGTGTGCGTAATTAAAATCATTCTCTTTCAGTTTTACTTAGGCCTACAATAATGGGATATCCTAGAAAACTAGACGGCAAATGATGGGTGTGTCGTGTCCTTTCAGGCTCTGTGAAGGAGAGAAATGGGAAAAACCGAAGCGTTATGCCCTCCCGCCCTTTTTCCACGTAAGGCGTATAATCAGTCATTTACGTTTGAGCTTCAGCCCACAGTTCACTCCTGGAACTACCCGTAGTGCAGTTTATTGCGACGGGTTGGAAATAGAATACTCGCCAATTAAAGACGCTGCGGACAGGGTAAAAACTCCGCTGCCGGGGATAGAGCCATTCTTGCCGCGTTGCATGAATCATACGCATTACATAATACCTCCAGCGGATTAGCAGCTGCGGGCGAACACATGTGAGTCGAGTATCTACTCCTAACTTCAAATATGATGATGTTTACGCTGCCTACATGCAACGAGCAACTCCTGGAGATGGCCGATATTTCACAAACCGATATTTTGTCACAGGTATTTTTTTTGTCACAGATAAACCTGTGACTGATGGCGCGAAATATCTGTGACAAAATATCGCTATCGAAATCTGCTCCTTATTCAGTACTCTGTAACTGATATTTTATTCTCTACGTCGTAGGTTTGCGCGTGCGCATGATACAATAACATCAATCGGGCGGTAGTTTCTCCATCTTATTATAAATGATGTAGTTTTTACACGATTTAAATGATAACAGCATTGGTTACCAGTACTTAATCTTGTGTAAAATCCTGTCTGAACAAATGTTTTGTTTTGTAATTTGTTTTCCAATGTTTTTCCGAATACTTATGTTTCATTAATTGTTATTCTATGACTCAATATTATAATGTTAATGCACGATTTAAAATAATTTATCCATTATATTATATGCAATAAAAAGGATCAATTTTTAAAACGATTAGGATAATTATATAACCTCAATTTCTCCATACCGAACTACATTTAAAAATGATCAACTGGTTTAATATCTATAATATAACCTCTTAGTACATGAGGTTAACTTTTAACATGTTACTGTTCAGTTAGGTAAGTATTTATTTGTTAATGGTACATGTACATAATTTCTTTGTTGGATTTTCCCATATAAATCACTGATGAGTGGTGTGTATAGAGGAATCGTATTCATATTTCACTGCTATTCAATATTTCCTGTTAATTTTTATCGGTGTGACAAAATATCGGTGTAATTCATGGTACATATCGATATAAAATATCGGTATGACAAAATCACCGATAAAAGTCACAGATATATAATTGTCACAGTCACAGTTGTTACAGATACTTGAAAATATCGTTTAAGCTCATCTCTAGCAACTCCTTTTTGAATGCACTGTTTCCATTCTCTGATATGTACGAAACTGCCAAGGTAAAGTCTGTTAAGGCTGATTCACAATAAACCGGGAACGAGAACCAGAATGAAAACGAGAAGCAGAGGACGTGAATGTGAAAATTTTTGATACACAATAACCGAGAACGTTGACGACTATGCTTAACGATTTTTTTTTTTAGCAGGTTATTTTACAACGCTTTTTTTTTTTCAACAGCTTAGGTTATTTAGCGTCTGAATGAGATGAAGGTGATAATGCCAATGTAATGAGTCCGGGGTCCAACACCGAAAGTTACCCAGCATTTGCTCATATTGGGTTGAAGGAAAACCCCGGAAAAAACCTCAACCAGATAACTTGCCCCGACCGGGAATCGAACCCGGGTCACCTGGTTTCGCGGCTAGACTCGCTAACCGTTACTCCACAGGTTGCTTATCGATATGCATGTCAATAACGATATGTAAAGTCGATATTACGCATTCTGATGTTATTTGTGTATAATTGACCAATGGCGTTCTCTCGTGAGTACAAGGCAGCCAACATAAACACAGGTTAACCAACTTCGAAATTTCAACTGAAACATTTCATTAGGTACGGTACTATAAATATGCCCATGCATCTTTATTATCACACCTATTTTAAGTTACCATAACGTAAAATAATTAGAGAAGAAACATTTGTAATAGAACAAAAATGAACACAACAGTAGTTATTGAATTGAAGCATGAATATGTAGTGTGTAATACAACCAATACAGTAATAAAATATGATTCACTTACGATCGGTGTTCAAAGATGCAGCTATTGAAAGCCACGTATTCTCCTCCCTTTTCTCATCTTTATACGAGGCGCGCCGCTTATCGTAAACGTGAGGATTTTCGTCAACACTCAATATTAGAATCTCATCAAATAAAACTTGCTCCATGATGCACAGCACAGAACAAAATAATGCATAGGTTATGTCACGGTCTTCTTGCTACAAAATATACGTCGACAAAATAGCTTTTAGATGGCAATAGAATCTAGTGGGCTGTGATCGGAAACGTGAACGCCAACGTTGAAACTTGGCCAACTCTCCGTTCCCGATCCCGGGCTCCGGCAAGCTTTTCGTTAATTGTGAATGCTCACATTTAAATGTACACATTTTAACAATTTTACCGTTTTCGTTTTTGTTCCGATTCTCGTTTCCGGTTTATTGTGAACCAGTCTTTACTGTAAAACACAGTTGTACGAACTCGGAATAGTACACTAGGATATCTTCCGAATAAGCTATTCCATGCTTTAAGTCGCTGTTAAATTGTTATCTAAAGAATAAATTATAAAATGGCAGTAGGATTAGACATGAATCTCTCATACTGATTGTGGATTACTATATAGTATATCTTTGAGAAGGTGGAAATAAAAAAAGTGAGGCATAATTTATCTGATATATGAAATGAGTATGATGATGAATTTCTGGCAAGATTTAGACTAAAAATGGACACTGTTTTAAGCGTATTTGAATTAATCAATTATGATTTGGAACACATGACAGACAGGTAAAGATAGTTCACACTGTCATCATTGTAAAGACATGCTAATTTTTAAGTAATTAAAATTAAATTTTTTGTCCACATCTGTGGAGTAACGGCTTGCGCGTCTGGCCGCGAAACCAGGTGGCCCAGGTTCGATTGTCGGTCGGGACAAGTTACCTGGTTCAGGTTTTTTCCGGAGTTTTCCCTCAACGCAATATGAGCAAATGCTGGGTAACTTTCGGTGCTGCACCCCGGTCTCATTTCACCGGCATTATCACCATCTCATTCAGACGCTAAATAACCTAAGATGTTGATAAAGCGTCGTGAAATAACTTACTAAAATTTAAAAAATGCCTTATCATGTTTGATCTAACTGGATGTCTTCCTTTGGAAGTTAAGACTTTTTTGGCCTTGTAATAATTTGTTGTATTTAATCTATGCATGTGCTTTTGTTCCGACACCCCTTACAAAAATATTTCTTTCTCATAACTTTTTTTTATTCTTGTCATATTCATGAAAATCTCTACAGACTCTAGAGCCTGGAAATTGTTTTAATCCGAGAAATGAAACAGGTATTAGTTGATTTTGATGGTGGTGTTGATGGTGTGTTGATAAAAATACTTTGATTTCAGAGTCGGATCCACGCATTTCCAGGTTCTAAGTACTGTAGTAGCTTAATAGTAATATACGTTACAAGAGCAGTATGTTGAGGTTTTCATGGTCGAGGAAAAGATTGAAAAAGCGAAACGTAGTTGACCTTTTTTAATTTCCGAGAACGTGAAAACAAACATACCACTCGTGTATCGTACATTATTTTGTGCGAAGATCGTTTATTTCATACCTGAAAGACGAATTTCTAATTAGTTGCAATGAAATCTCCATGTTGGTTTCTGTTTAATGACGCCAACTTCGGAACACCATGATATCTTTCTTCAACATTGTTGCTGTAAAATGTTTTCTGTGTTTACTATACTCCAGCAGGCCGTGATATAAGTCTGTCTTCCCCCCCCCCCCCCAGTCTATAAATGCGAACTTAAAACAAACGGTAAAGTTATGTAATGATTTATTTTTCATTTTAAAATTTTAACAATATTATTTATATAACATATTGCAGTAATAACATCGGCATCTGGAATCTCGTTGATTTTTTCACGGCTTCCTTAATATTACTTGTATCAGGAATGCAATAAGTTTTGTGGAGTAGTAGACTTTACATAATTTTTGAAAATATTTAAATACAATAATTAACATTGCAATTTAGGTGAAATTGCAGTGGTAAGTTTCCAATTTATATAATTATTACTATGTTAAACGTCTGTAAAAATAATATGTTAAAAGCCTAAAGCAGTAAAATGAATGTCGCTCTTAAGCGGTAAGAAGAGGGAAATTGTTATGTGTGTTACGTTGGGAATACTGAATGTGGTATTTCACACTTACCGCGTATTGGTTTTGTGCGGAAAACAAGCAAATACGCACGATCTCGCACAAATAATATATGAAATAATACGTATAATTTGTATAGTTTCAAACTTCTGAACAGTATGCTGTCTTCTATCGCAGTTCCTTTCCAGTGTTCGTATACAATCACCATTGAACTTCAAGCTGAAGGAAAGGAGCTCAATCATTAGAGGTAGAAGATAGTCATGATGATAAACTTGCTGTGGATGATGCTAAATGGAAATCATGTTTATTTCGCTAGAAAGGTTGGGCGTTGTAAGGTTAAAAGGTAAAAGTGTTCTAGCGTAATGATGCAGAAAGCTGCTCCCGTGCTTCGTAACCTCGACTGACATTAAAAGGAGTTGAGTGGTCAGCATCATGCTTTGGCTAACAGAGAAATCGTTTGCTCTTTTTCCAGGGACCTAATGTCATCCTTTCATTTTATAGTTGGTTATACTACTGAGTAAATCCACTCTCGAAATGGCTTCTTTTTAAGTCTGTACATATAAAAAATGTGCTCAGTATTTTAAAGAATGTTGACTGCCATTAGCAACGTGTTTAATTTATTTTGCAGAACATTTCTTTCAGCAAGTTTTGGGAACGAGTTCCCGACGTGTTACGACGGGAGTGTTGGGAAAACTTGCTTCTTAGGCTTTCACCTTCATCATCATCCTTCACGAATTAGGCCTCTGTAGACCTATTTCGGCCCCATCTAGCAGTCTTCTTAAAGGTTTTCCTGGTCGACGATGTCCTCTAGGTTTATACTGCATCATAATTTTTGGGATTCTTGAATTTTCCATTCTTCTTACATGATCTAGCCAATTGAATTTGTATCTGCTGATTTTTTCTTCTACTGACTCTACTTCTAATTGTTCTAAAATTTCTTCATTCCTTTTTCGGTCTAAAAGAGTATATCCTGCTGTCCTCCTGAAAAATTTTATTTCCGCTGCTTTGATTCTGTTGATGTCTTTTTTCTTTAATGTCCAAATCTCGCTTCCGTATAAAAGGGAGGGTAATGCTAGTGTATTATATATTTTCACCTTCATGTCGATCATTTTATTTAATTTCACCTACTAATTAACCGAAATATTTCGACTCAAAATTGTCAAAAAATCTCGACTACATTATGAGTAAAGAATCTGTTTTACTATGAATAGAAATAAAAATTTCGATATAAAAATGTATTTAATTTCCGTGTTATTTCGCACAAAAATAAATATAAATTCGCTATTTCACTTTTAACTAATATGGCTCCGATCCCGTGACTGACGGACGGTTAATCGAGGTTCTACTCTACTTAGTTTACTGACTTATTTACCTAACTGACTCACCTGGCTGAATTCACAGATTGAGTGGATGGATGTATGGTTGATTCACTCCCTCACTCCCTCACTCACTCACTCACTCACTCACTCACTCACTCACTCACTCACTCACTCACTCACTCACTCACTCACTCAAGGGACAATGCATAGCGTGAACTTTTGTAATTATGGTATTCTAACAGAGCATATTCTAGTGAGTAAATAGAACTGCACAGCGGGGATATCTACCAGTACACCAATCCCAAGGGGTTAAGTAGAATATCTGTAGAAATGTGACGAAATGAATGTATGGAAAATTTATTTGATGTTGTTCTCTGTTTGTCTTTGTGGAGTAAGACGACTTTCTGTGCATGTAAAATAATCTACATCAAAGCGGAGAGTGCATATTAAATTTAAAGATGAGTACATTGATGTCAATGAGAATTTATTATTGTGTTTCAACTGTGTTCATTTCTGTTTGACAAATAAAATTTTTATTAAAAATGTATGTGGAAGATTTTTAAAACTTTTCTGTATAGTGAAATAAGAGTGAATTAATTCTGACGTAGCAAATTACAGTATCGTATTTAAGTTACGCTACAGCCTGAAAGCAAGCCGCATAGTGACGGAGACCTTTCTTTCGCTCGAGAAACTTGCGGTACCTTTCAGCAGTACATAACACAGTATAGAGAACATACATAAGTAAAGACACCTAGGCCATTTCGTGGGAATAAATTCTGAGTGCGCATGTCACGAAACCGGGTGTATTATCTGGAACCTCCACCAGATGGATCTCCATCTACGACAGGGCTGGCATAATTTAATATTAACTGAAAACATTCATTACTCATCTTTTAACAATTTTAAAGACATGAGGCAAAGGAATGGCAATATAACCATAATAATAATTACTTCCGTATGCAATCATCATGAAAATATTCACTAATTGACGCTAACGTTCAAGTCACTGTTTGAGGCTTATGTTGGTAAAACTGATCCAAGTACAACATAATACATCATGGCGTCCGCAACGGAAGTGAAGTGCGAACATGAACGTCAATAATGGATATAAGTAGACTTCGTGGAATTGCCACGAGAATCGTAAGATTTACTACGCACGCAGTATAGACTGTATGATAAGGGGGCGTGCAACGGATGGAGTATGCCTCTGATGTAAACACTGAGCAGTATACTGCGGTTACAATAAAATCTGTATCCTGCATTCAAGAAATATGATGAATGATCATTGAAGTAGGAAATGTCTAAACAATTATTTTATAGTGAGATATATTAACTCTTAAAATTTAATGTAAGATAATCACATCATCCTTGAATATGTGCGTTGCAGTGAAGAGTTACGTACATTTTGAGCGACTGCAAATTGAACTTCCTCCGATGGTCACTCAAACAGTTTTTATATTGGGAAAATGTACGTTCAACATCACACGATGTAATAGGTGCATATTTGAAGAACGGAAAGTCACTACTTTTTGGTACACCAACTTTAGACGTCTTGTCGTGACTGATGGTACATCATTTATAATACAAAGTTGTGAATAGGCAGAATTTTTAGCAATAATGTTTCCCAACTTACATTTCACTTTTTCTGAAATTAGTGAATTGTTATTTTGGATAACGGTTTGTGATATTTTATACACTATATTAAGGGGTTCTGAGAGTTGTTGTTTAGACGATTCTAACAGGGTGATGCTTTTGGACACGATTTTAAAATTAGAATCAATGAACAGAATATCTTCCAATAGCTGTTCAGAAAGCAATGATTTTACAGCTGCAACAGCGGAACTGTCTGTGCTATCCAGTGCATCAATTACCTCCATTATTTTGCCGTAATGTTCTGCATAATAATTAACAGCATCCAACCACGTTCCCCAACGGGTCAAGACTGGCTACGGGGGTAAGGGTATTCCAGGGGCAGTTGTTTGGAACAGCAACACTCTCATTGTAGTATGTTTGATTGAATTCTTGTCTGCACTGAACAAATATTAAGCTTTGACTGTTCCAACCACAGCAATGCAAAAACAAGTGCTTACATAGGTATACATTAGCTGTAGCTGCTCTATCTATTTGGACCGGTCACAACTCTTAACATGAACTGCTTATACTAAGAGACCGGGAGGTCGTTCACCTCCTCTATACTACCGTACATCGGCAACCTGATTGCATACTGCGTGTGGCAATTCAACGAAGTCTAGATATAAGTATTTTGACTTCCTAGAGACATAATATTAATGATAGATAATATACATACAAGATTATTCGTATTACTGACCAATAAAATAAATAAATATTTTACTAATATTTTGATAGTGGTTTGATACTAGCGACGTAGATTCATTGAAAACTAGATCTTACTGACAATGAGCTTAAATTTAGTACCAACAACATCAAAGGTGCCGACAAGAGTCGTCCCTAGTGATTCTTCTTATACTGTGTATATAACATACTGACATTGTAGCCTATGTCGAAAAAAAATGCAGAGAGAGAGAGAACTCGGCATATTATTGAGTTGCATGCTCTTCAAGTGCAGAAGAACAAAGTTTTGTGTCACTTTGGTGCGAAAAACAATTTTATATGGGTTCTATCAATTGTTGAGTACGGAGAATATACGCGAGTCCCGGTTTCGAATCCCGGCAGGTCTAACTGAAATTTGTGGTGGACAAAGACGGTCGGTTTTCGCGGGTTACTCCCGCTTCTCGTACCGGCATTCCACCATTGCTCCATTAACCATATGACGTTATGTAGATCGTCTCCTATGGATGCACCAAGGACAACGCCTTCGTGGCAGCTGAAAGAAAGTTGTCAATTGCCCGCCCTTAGTTAAAAATATTATTATTATTATTATTATTATTATTATTATTATTATTATTATTATTATTATTACTTATATGTGATTCTTGTGTCAGAAGTGAATAGTTCGGGAAAATAATACCTGACAAGATCCGGTTTCGAATCCCGGCGGGTGTAACCGAAATTTGTGGTGGACAAAGACTGTGTTTGGTGGTCGGTTTTCGCGGGTTACTCCCGTTTCCCCTACCGGGATTTCACCATTGCTCCATTAATCATATGACGTTATGTAGTTCGTCTCCTATGATGCACCAAGGGCAACGCCTTCGTGGCAGCTGAAAGAAAGTTGTCAAATTGCCCGCCCTTAGTTAAAATTATTATTATTATTATTATTATTATTATTATTATTGTTATTATTATTATTATTATTCGTAATTATGTGTGATTCTTGTGTCAAAAGTGAGTAGTTCGGGAAAATAATACCTGACAAGAAATGCCTTATATCGCCTATCGTAACATGACCACGATATTCGTAACTATAATTAAAGTAGCATGCTAGTCTATTTAGATAAGAAAAAGAAAACAGTGAAGGGTGGTTCGAATTGCAAAAATGAATTAAAGCATGTAGCTTTTACAATATATTATGTATAGTTTCATATTTGCGGTGCATGTTTATAAGCTTTGTGCATAATTTCACGCACACTTACCCGGGCACGAGTAATCACTTCACTGCACTGACAGTGATGGATGATCATTAACTTCCATATCGTACAAAATTTGTAGGTACATGTGCACTCGTATATTGATTGAAACGTATTGCTGGGAAGTGTGTCACGATAAGCTAGGAAAGACATTTTGCATAACAAAAGGATTGGCAAAATCTCTCAAAATGTTGATGCGAATGACCGGAGAACTTAAACGCACGTATTGTAACTGATTTCCGAACACGTACGAAACTTCCTTCCTGGGCGAAGCTTCAACTCGTTGTCAGTTGTCGAAGTGACTTCTCGGTGTAAATAATTTATTCGCCAATCTGGTTAGAATTAATTCATCAGACGTATAGATATTTCTGACGACGTTAACATTCAGAAATTATGCTACCCAACTTGTCCCGCGCCGTAACTGATCTATGCTGTCATACCTTGGACTTGCGATATGGAATGAGCAATGGTTCGATTCCTCATGGGAGAAGAAATTTTCGCATGAAATTTCGGCCATTGTATGAGACCTGTGTCCACGCAGTATCTTAATGAATTTGGGAAGCTACAGCGAGTAGTAAAACACGTTTTTATAAGCTGGCTGTAACGACTGAGAAATCACTGTGTTAACCACAAGTTATAGTTGCCTCGTTTAATTATTAGGCAGCGGCATTCCTTTTAAGATTTGTAGGTCTTTATTGCATGCACCGATAATAAAATGAAAGTGCGACGTTGTCACGTCTTGTTTGTTGCTGCTATATATTAATATAATATGGATATGGGCTAGGCTTAATTGCTCAAAGCATGAGTTAATTTGAAGATTATTTATATTATTTAGATTCTTTATTTTAAATTAATTATTTAAAGAAATAATTAAATAGAATAAATGAATAATAAAATAAAGTAATATAATTAATTTTCACTGTGAACTAGAACAAGACACACTGCTAAAATTAGCAACTCTGGTTTATACACTCCGCGTGGAGTATTGGAGCGGCCTTCAAAAGACTTGACGACGACAATGGAGCGGCCTTCAAAAGACTTGAAGACGACAATGGACAGCGCGATATAATTAAAATTATTGAAACTACAAAGCTTCCGTCCTCTTTGACACCGCTAGCGTACTAATTGAACGTGGCTACTTTACCATCTTACTGATTGGATGATCGTTCACCGCTGTTGAGGCATGTGGACGTGAAGTTAGCACTCGGATGGCCAGCATGGGCGCTCCAGGGATTGTCGCGCTATGTTTTGTTACTGCCGAATATGAGGCAACAGTTAAGACGCAGGCTTAATGTTGCGTGATGTACAGTCTGATCTGTTAGGGACGACAAAATAAAATAACTACAATTTATAATCAATTTCAGTTCCAATGTGATGCTGAAGCACGGGAGTATTTTTATTTTTGTTTAAATTTTATTGGGTTATTTTACGACGCTGCATCAACATCTAGGTTATTTAGCGTCTGAATGATATGAAGGTGATAATGCCGGTGAAATGAGTCCGGGGTCCAGCACCGAAAGTTACCCAGCGTTTGCTCGTATTGGGTTGAGGGAAAACCCCGGAAAAATCTCAACCAGGTAACTTGCCCCGACCGTGATTCGAACCCGGCCCACCTGGTTTCGCGGCCAGACGCGCTGACCGTTACTCCACAGCTGTGGAAACGGGAGTTTTGTATCATCATAGTTACCGCATAAGAAACAAAAGATGATTCTCCGCAACGACCGAATAAACAACTGCCCAACAACGAACGAAATGTGTCTTCCATGTCATTGGGCAAGTGAATACTCATAATGCAATCATATGGTGACGTGAAAATCCGCATGTCCCATATGAACTGGAACGGGCTAGTTCTAAAGTCAATATTTGGTGCGCTGTAAGTCGCTATAATCTATATGGGCCGTTTATCTTGGCAGAGGAAACAGTTCGATCAGGACCATACCTGAACATGTTGAAAAACTTTTTTGAACCACAACTGGCAACAGGAAAACAACATGGGTATCGTGTTCCAACAGGATGGTGCACCACCTCATTAGGCAACAGACTTCCGTGATTATCTGGATGACACATTTGGTAACAACTATTGTGGTCGAGGAGGGCCTATTACGTAGTCAACATTTTCCAGACTTGACACCACCCGATTTCTTTCTCTGGGGTTTCGTGAAGAATGATGTGTATCAGAGGTCTGCATCGGACGTTTTCGCTCGAGCGCCAAGTAGTTCATAGCATAATCCGATAGGTAACGCACATTCATGATGGGTAAAATTGTCGCGAGCGATAAATCCTCGAACGGTAGGCTATAAGCTGAGCGTTAGACATTCGTTCTTGTTACAGCGGTGAACTGTGTAGTAACTTCATAGATATTTATCATTTCAAAACTTTGCAGTGTTTAACTACCCTCTCCATAGTACAACTACAAAACTTGCTTTAAAATGTAATATAAATGTTGTAGGTAAATGTGTTCCCTCCCCCCCACACAGGAGTGATTTTGTTTTTGCCACATCTGATAGATGTTATTGGATGTAAATGTAATTATTATAAACGGAGAATACAATCACGATAATGCAAGAACCGTATCAAGTTTTCTAGTAAAAATAGTAATCTCTAATAATTAGTGTATCAATCTTTGCGTCTGTGACAGTTGTGCAGCATGATTATTCGTTTTCTTATATTTTCTGTGACGTTATCTCTGTACTAATATTGTTATTAATCTACTGCTATATCAATAATATTTTGTAAAACGTTTCTACATTGTCGCAGTATATAGGCGGAACACTATGTATGGACCTATCATGTTATATATATGGTAAATCAAATATTGAATAATTATTAATTAGCAATAATAACTGTATATCGAAGTTTTTCATACTATTTTATTTATAACTTCATGTTACTGTTTTGGTACGTTCCATTGACTGTTCCATTAAACGTTTGCCATAAACGCAGAAAATAAAGCCTTATTTTTACCGTGTGAGCAAAACATATGTGTATCTTACCTGTCGCCTTCCAAACAAGATAAGACATGTCGTGAGATGACCTTGTACTGTGCTTCTATTTATTACGAGCGTATCATGACCGAGCGTATCTCACTCGAGGGTTCGACATTCGACCGAGTTCAAGCGAGCGATTTAACTCCAATGCAGCACTCTGATGTGCATGCACAGCGACCCAGGGATATACATGATCTCAGAGCAAAGATTTTCTCAGCTTTTGAGAAAGTTACCCCTGAGATGTTAGACCACACATGGGAGGAATTAGCCTAAAGATATGAACTGTGTCGTGTTCGCAATGGTGGACACGTTGAGGTCTAATTTGGATAAAACCCCGTTTCTTCTAGAATGCATGTACAAATTATTTAACAATAAGTAGCAACAGTTCTCACTTAATCACGTGTTTATTCTATGTCTTTCCAAACGGATCACCCTGTAGACTAGCGTTTTTCAACCGTCGGTGAGTCAAATTATTTTGCCAGTCCATAGGAAATCCATACATTTAATAATCTGTAACCATGGCAGACTTTATAGGCCCTGTTATAAGTCCGCGCGGGCGTAATGTACTTGTATATCTCTTATCCAAGGAGTAAAACTACTGTAATGTATAAGTAAGACATGAAGGTTGATAAACACTGATGTAGACTACTCCATTAAAATAATTATTAAAGTAGGATGTTTATCGTAGCTTTTTTTTCGTCGACGTCATCATCATTATCATAATCATCTTTTTCTTACAGAATTGAGCCATTTTGTCTGTTGCTCCTCCATTTATGTGAGGAATTTCAAACTCTTACTGAGCGGAACACTCTAGTTATGTGGTCAGCATGGCACAAGGCTAATTCATTGAAAACGATATAGGTCAAAGAGAAAACCAAGGATACGCACTCTGTCCTTATGCGAGAAAAGTAAATTTTTACTTCTGTGTCGGAGGTCGATAGCTACCGGTTGAGTCTGCAGTCCGGTACGCTACTTGTGACCCGGAGTAGAGTAGTAGTACGGAAGCGTAACTAAATAATGAAGAGGCTACAACTACGGCCTCTGTCGAAACTTCCGAAATATTTAATAGAATTGTAGCGTAAACGGAATGTGTGATCTGTGACATTTCTACATTGAATTGCACGTGGGAGTTACAACAAAAAGCCATCAGGACAGTGACGTCCGCTCACGCAGCTCTGTCCTGTCCATCGATCCTCCCGGTATTTTTAGTCTACTTTCCTTCCGGAAAGAGAATGTGTGGGCTAAATTCAACGTCCTATGTATCACAGTATTTTCTGCAAATAACTTATGAAATCTGATTCTTCTCAATGCTTTATTCAGAATGAGTATTATCTGATGTAATGCATATTGACGGTGCTTGTCCTTACTGATCAGGCGGACGGGATCTTTTTCTGGCACCGGTGAACGATATATGATTGGCACAATGCCTGCGCGTTCAGGTTTCCGGGTGTCCACTTTTGCATTGCCCTCGTACTAGCAGTTCTTACGTTTTCTTTTTCTTCATTCCTTTCTTTAACTCTTTTTTCTCTTTCACTCACATACAGGGTGATTCACGAGGAAAGGTAAAAAATTTAGGAAACGATATCTTAGGCCATTTTGAGTGAAAAAGTTCATATGAACATAGGTCCGTTTTCGAACGATGGTGGAGCTAGATGCATTTTTTTGGTGAAACGTCTCTCTCCAATGTGAATCAGACGTTACCATATGCTGCTGACGTGAGACAAGATCACCGATGAATGACGTAACATTGGAATCTGCATTGTGAGCGATGTAGATAAGAGAAGAGAAACAACCCGGGTTGTGGGTCATGTCACAACAAATAGGGGAGACTGTTGTACCTTTAGCATAGTGTACCTTTGAAATTTTTAATTTTGTAATTTTTGGTGCTACCTAGAGGACTCAAACTGAAGTAGATTGTAGAGAAAGCCACTAAGTAGCTCTGGTCATAGTTTCGGTTTGATTTATTGCAAAGTGTGAGTTCTGTAAACAAAAGAATGTTTTTAGTACCAAAAGTAAACATTTCGTTCATTGTTATATGTTTTCAAACACAAAACCAGATTGTATTTGTGACTATCAATCAAGTGCTGTGTGTTCTCTATCATCTGATGAGTAATAACGTATTTTAATTTCCATGATTTATTCGAATCTCTAGTTTTAGGAGCCATATTTCTTTAAACGTGCACCGTCTTGTACCTTTGAACACAAAACATTTTGTACCATGGAACATGTTCCAAGGTACATGATACTATCGGCTTTTGTTTTTCTTTTATTGTAAGACCATGTCACGAAGTAAGTCTGGAGTTAAGAGGCCCCCAATTGATCCGGATGCCTCGAAGAAAGCTGTTGAAGCAGTTATTGCTCCTCCAGGAAATAAAATCTAAACCAGAAAAGCCTGCTCTGGTTTATGATGGCAAATACATTTTAAATATGATTGTTAGTTTTTACAGCTATATTCCAACCTATATTCCATGTGTTACAACTTTCAAGAGGGTATGTTCCAAAGTACATGAACCTGTTGTTCCTTTGAACACATTACATATCCCTTAATTTTATTTTTTCAATCCTTATTTGATCTGTCAAACAGGAAAATACATACAAGAAGTTGTAAAGGAATCTTCAATAACTATTTCAAACATTTTTTCATTAAAAAAATTTCATTTCCCAAAATTGAAAAAAATAAAATGTGAAAAGTGTTTCAAGGTACAACAGTCTCCCCTACCCTATCACTTATCGGTTCACAGCAGTTCAGTCAGCTGCCTACAGTACAGTAGTTGTACAGGTACAGTTATCGGAAGTGTTCAGTTGTGTTTTTCAAGATGCCTTATAAATTTTCGGCTGCAGAATACGCCGATATTGTGTATGTTTATGGTTTGTGCGATGGAAGTACCTTGCATGCTGTCGCTGAATATGAACGACGCTTTCCGAACAGGAGGGTACCATATCGAAGAGTACTTACTGTCTGTGGGGTTGGATGGAATACTTGGTATAGCAAAGGAACGGGGAAACGAGAGAAGCGCTAATCGACCGTATTTTGGATGCGGCATAAAGACAGCCACGTGCAACTCTCCCGAGCTAACTTGGCTAACGGCTTCGAAGCTGGGTACCTGGTTCTAATGAAGTGCATTGGTAGCAATATAAAACATGGGGGCATGAGATAGTTACTCTGCCTGCCATAATAAATTCACTTCAATTAGATTCCCCAATGTAAAAAAAAAAAATCTCCCGAGCGACCAGCGCAATTCACGCCCGAGCGCAACAGTACATTGAAGCGGAAGGAGGTACCTTTGAAAACGCGCGAAAACATCGACCCCTACTTCTAGAATATTAGGTATGTATGCATACGTGAATATGAACTTTAAATTTGTCTGTTATCTGTCTCTAAATGCGAGTTAGTACAATGGAATCTCAGAAGTTTTTGTGAAATCAAAGAGCCATATCTCCGTAACCGTTCGAAAACGGACCTGTATTCATATGAACTTTTTGACTCAGAATGACTTCAGAATTCACATCCTAAATTGTTTACCTTTCCTCGTGAATCACTCTGTATAGTCTAGTTTTCTTTGTTTTTTTTTTCTCTCTTCCATTATGTAGGTACAGGGTGTAACAAAAAGGTATGTCAAAATTTTAGGGAAATATTTCTCAAATGCAGAGAATGAAAATATATCATATGAACATGGGCTCTTAAACGCTTCATTTCCTTATTAGAGCTTTTTTTCTGAATTCGGATTATATTGTATTATGTGCAAGTTATTTTGTTTTTGTGTGGAATGCTACCACAGGTATAGCGCACTTTACACCCCATGTCAGAACACTGACCATCATAAATGTGGGAAACATACAAAAAAAAAAAAAAAGTAAATACGGTACATCACCCCGACCCCATTTATAATTACATTGTAACCTGAGGTAAACAAGACCACATTAACCCTAGCAATACTAACGGGGAGGGGTCTAAGGTCCACAGGTTTAGTTTTTAATTATTATTAGCTCATTAAATATTTCGAATCAAATTTAAAAAAATAGTGTCAGTTGGACCGTAAACTGACAAACTGTGAAATATTTTAAAATTATTTTCATAAAATACTTACTTACTTACTGGCTTTTAAGGAATCCGGAGGTTCATTGCCGCCCTCACATAAGCCCGCCATTGATCCCTATCCTGAGCAAGATTAATCCAGTCTCTACCATCATATCCCACCTCCCTCAAATCCATTTTAATATTATCTTCCCACCTACGTCCCGGCCTCCCCAAAGGTCTTTTTCCCGCCGGCCTCCGAACTAACACTCTATATGCATGTCTGGATTCGCCCATACGTGCTACATGCCCTGCCCATTCAAATGTCTGGATTTAATGTTCCTAATTATGTCAGGTGAAGAATACAATGCGTGCAGCTCTGCGTTGTGTAACTTTCTCCATTCTCCTGTAACTTCGTCCCTCTTAGCCCCAAATATTTTCCTAAGCACCTTATTCTCAAACACCCTCAATCTCTGTTTCTCTCTCAAAGTGAGAGTCCAAGTTTCACAACCATACAGAACAACCGGTAATATAACTGTTTTATAAATTCCAACTTTCAGATTTTTTGACAGCAAACTAGATGACAAAAGCTTCTCAACTGAATAATAACAGGCATTTCCCATATTTATTCTGCGTTTAATTTCCTCCCGAGTGTCATTTAACTTATATTTGTTACTGTTGCTCCAAGATATTTGAATTTTTCCACCTCTTCGAAGGATAAATCTCCAATTTTTATAGTTCCATTTCGTACAATATTCTGATCACGGGACATAATCATATACTTAGTCTTTTCGGGATTTACTTCCAACCCTATCGCTTTACTTCAAGTAGAATTTCAGTGTTTTCCCTAATCGTTTGTGGATTTTCTCCTAACATATTCACGTCATCCGCATAGATATTTTCATAAAATAATAATTAAAAAATTGCAAACTTGTTATGGGCCTTGGTAAAAGAAAGGGTCGGAAAATTCAAGTTGTTTTATTTATATTTTATTTTCAATTATTGTTTGAACGTTTGAAATAGATGTTTCTCTTCAACAATGGTATTAACAGCTGTCGGGTTTTTGTTACAATTTTCTGCTTGTTATGAGAACTTGTTTTTCTCATTTTTTCTGTTTATCTTAGACATAGATAGTTACGTCGGTGTGTGCAATTCGTGAAACCTCCATGGAGAAGATAGTCAATGATGTCTTAGACCAGCGATCATTAGCATAGTACACCCTCGGGCTAGCGTCTCTTACCCGCGGATATTCCGATGCATTCCTAACATGCATGCATACACTTCGGCGCTGTCACAAAGTTTAATGATTAATGGATATAATAGGTACCTTAAGATGGCATCTCCTACCATTGGTTTCGTATCTCAAAACACTCATGCTGGATCCCTATATCTGTATAATTTCGACCCTGTTAATGTGTAACATCTGGTATAAATGTTATGAATAAAAATACATTTTAAATACAAATTACCAATCATAGTGAAAATGTCCCATTAGTTTATAATCTCGACCACAAAAAAAAAGCTTAAAATATAGGCCTAATAGAGTAGATTGTTGCTCAGCGGTGGCGAAACAGGATTCGATTCCGGAGAGGGAAGTGGAGATTTATCTCTTGTACTGTGAACGGTATTGCGCCATGCTAACTACAAGGCCAAGGACGTCTGCTACTGTCGATATTTAATGTTGGGTCTTAATCGTCTCAAAACTGAGGACAAGAGAGACCACGGGGCGCAATTTTTGATAACAAAAGAAAAATAAATGTATCGGCGATGATGATGATGATGATGATGATGATGATGATGATGATGATGATGATGATGATCAGGGAACGGATTTATATGGACTAAAAATATATGAAATATGTAAATATATATGTAGTTATTTTTACCAAAATATGGAATTAAATATGGATTTTTACCAAAATATGGAATTAAATATGGACTTAAAATTATAAAAAAATGACTATGTACGTTAAATATTGGTACATTTTAATCAAACTAAACAAAAAATATAATGGACGTACGTTATCTTCCAATGTAGTTTCAACAAAACACAATTTTTATTGTCTGTTACCATAACAATAGGTTACAAACATTTCTTTCAAGTGCTGAAAAGTGAATCTTCTTCTATTGTCTCTGAGGATAGATTTATACTGACTAAAAGAGCATTCGACGTCACAAGAAGTAACTGGTACATAATTCAATTTCACAATGTCTGCTGGGGATAAGTCCAAGTTAATCTTCACTGTTGATTCACCACTCATCACAGCAACAACCTTTTGTAGTTCTTCATATCCAGGGTTTTTTGAAAGTACAGTGTCCACCTTAGCTCTTACTGCATCTGCAACTTTACCTCTACCACGATTCAGTTGTTCCACAGTACTATTTATAATTTCAAAACTTTCAGATAGTGAAAGGTGCCTATTTTGGAGACTTTTGAGCGTTTTTATGATGCATGAAAATGTATGCTGAATGTGAGCTAAGTCATTCTTCACACTTATGTCACAGGTAACTGTTTTCGCAGTATCAATTGAGACTGCATCTTCAGAGTCCAATGCAAGGAGAACATTGTTAATAGAGTCTATATGTTCGGCATAATATTCAACTGCTTCTAGCCATGTACCCCATCTAGTTAAAATTGGCTTTGGTGGCAATGGAATTTCAGGGTACATTTCTTTCAACACGTTAACTCTACTGGGAGCTTTGAGAAATACTTTTTTCACTGATGAAATCAACAAATCTACTTTAGGGAAATTGTCTCTGACCACTTCTGCCACACGATGAAATGCATGCGCCACACAAGTAAAATGAGTCAATTTAGGATATACAACAGATAATGCTTGTCCAGCTTTGACCATATAAGGGGCAGCATCGCTAATAAAGAATAACACATTATCGTACATAATACCCTTTGGCCACAGGATACCCATAGCTTCGTTGAACAGTTTAACTATAGTTTTGTTATTGCACTTTTCTAGAACATCACAATGTAAAAGAATTCGTTCAGAATATTGTTCACTTAACAAACCGATAACTACATTACCAACAAGTCTACCTTCTTTGTCGGGAGTCTCATCAATGGAAACCCAAATTGAACTATCTTTAATTTCATCTCTTATCTTCTGTATTGTCTCATCGTAGATGGATGGAGCATACGTCTTCCTAAGTGTTGACTCATCCGGGATTGTATGTTGAGTATATTTTTCAAGGAATTCCCTGAAGACCTTATTCTTTAGTTTGTAGAGAGGAATATCAGCAGAGATGAGAGAACGGCACAGGTCGATGTTAAACTCAGATTTTATATTCGATGTTGTTGGTTGTGTTAAAAACAATTGTCTCTGCTTGGAATTTAGTTGTTTGTTGGCCTGATGTTTACTAGTTGTAATGTGTTGTTGCACCAGGAACTTTTGTGTAGATGATACTGCACACTGACACAAATTACAAAATAATATTTTATTGTCAGTTGATAAACCATCTTCTTTAAATTCTGAAATGTAACTTGTTAGTTTTGATTTTAAATTGACTGAATGACGTACTTTTGGCATATTTACCGTCTTTATAGTATGATTTACAAAACTGAACCTATGTGTACTCTGACTGGCATTTAACTGTTGAGCTGCACAACTGAAGTCTGTTAAAAATTTTAAATTAAATTAATACAGTTTTGTAACTTACTTTCCCATTGTTGATAGGACTGCTAATTTTCAAATAACTCTGATGTTAAAGGGATTACTGAACATGTGTTTAAATCTCTATTGTTGAAATGTATTTTTAAAAGTTAATGGAATTTTGTTTTGTTTTATTGTTAAACCTAATATAATATGGACTGTTTTATATGAAATATGGAAAATATATGGAAATTAACGAAAATATGTACTAAACTCTAAAATATGGAAAAATATGGAAAATAAAAGTAGGATTTTTCAACCCTACACATTGTGAAACATAAAGATAATGCAAAATATAAATTATATTAGCTTTATAAGTAAATATGTATTTACATATAAATCCTTTCCCTGATGATGATGATGATAATAAAGTGACGGAATGATTTTTTTTCCTATTTTTATGTCAAAATATTGTTAAATACTTTAAATAAAAATCATAATAGCTTTCTTATTTATTCATTTATTATATTCATGAACATATCAGGAAAAAACTATCAACATAACTTTTACCTAAATCATGTAATAAAAAGGACAACATACAAAACTATACCAAATTTCTAGGACTCTTTATAGACTCCAGTTTAACATGGGAAAAACATATCGAATATATGCACAAAATTATCAAGAGTTATATATTTATTAAAGAAATTAGTGACTTGCGTTTCTCAAAATTATTTAAGATGTGCCTACTTTTCGTTCTTTCAGTCGATAATTAGGTATGTCTTAATTTTTTGGGGAAATGGTAGCAAAATTGAGAGTCTCTTGATTTTGCAAAAGAAAGCCATTAGAATTTTATGTCAAACTATCTTGAACATTGTCGACCTCTTTTCAAACAATCACAGATATTAACTGTCATAAATTTATATATATATATATATATATATATATATATATATACACACACACACGACCTAGTCCTTTACACTCGACAAAATATAGACAATTACTCATTAATAGCCAATATACATGATCATGAAATTAGAAATAGTGAACAAATTAATATTTCATACTCTAGATTACATAAAACTAGTACAAATTTTTTTGTCATGAGGATGAAATTATATAATAAGCTTCCCAGTCAATATTATAAGTTACCAACCAATAGTTTCAAAGCTAGATTTTATAATTGGCTTTTAATTAATCCTTTCTACTCTGTAGATGAGTTTCTTAATATAAATTCACACGAAATTGTTTTGTAATAAATAAAGTTATTTACATTTAGTTACAAATATTACATTAACAGTGAAGTGTTTTCATTAATTTTAGAGTTTCAAAATGTTTTGTGTTTTCATTCTAATTAAACTTTACTGTTTTCAATCATACGTGTTTTTTTAAATATACGGTATGTTTTTTTTTTTTTTTTTTGTGACGAAGCCTATCACTGTATGTTTAATGGCTTAATAATGAATGTTTTGTGTAGATGTGTGAAAATTTTATGAGGTTTAAGTTATTGAAATTGTGAATTTCACTCAGAACTCGCCTCCTTAAAAATTTAATGCAAGTACTCCTATTTCGTGTAGGCATATGCCGTATTATAACAATAGGTATAAATTTCCCGCGGGATTTACGTAAAGAACTTTTGTAGATGTTTTAATTGTTTGCTTTCTCTCGCAAATGAACGAGCAGATACTTCAATTAGTGGAATGCACGAACCTACACCCACCTGTCAAGTTAAATAATTTCTACTCTCGGAAAGCGAACGCTGCGTCGCTGTGGTAAAAGTTACCGACTGCACGTAAAACTTTTAGATTCCGCGGCTCTTAAAAATTGGACGGAGGCAGAACCCAGGGCGACTGTGACAGGGTGACCACCTGCCAGCTGCATTATTCAGGAAGCACAAAACGTACTGGACGCTTTAGTTCCGTCCTCTAGCAATAGCGTATATAAACTAACGAAACATTCTTCGTAGGTTTATATTCTACTTCCAGAATTTTATCTCCAACATTGACGCGAATTGTACATTGCTCGCACAGTAACGAAGTTGTACTTTTTACCGATGTCACATGACAGCATGTGAGTACTCCATTCAATGGTTAGGTTGAAATTTACTCATTCAGTAGGTCGAAGTGCTGCTGCCGATATATGGACGTGCCATGAAAAAAATAGCACGCACTAAACCAGTGTGTAAGATCCATATTCCCAACTTTCTCATTATTATCCTACACTAACTCAGAAGTACTGTTCTGTTATGCCATGTCTCCTGGGTGTTTTGAAATTAATACATTTTATTCATTCATAGTCGTTTGAGATGGGCAGGGCATGTAGCACGTATGGGCGAATCCAGTAATGCATATAGAATGTTAGTTGGGATGCCGGAGGGAAAAAGACCTTTAGGGAGGCCGAGACGTAGATGGAAAGATAATATTAAAATGGATTTGAGGGAGGTGGGATATGATGATAGAGAATGGATTAATCTTGATCAGGATAGGAACCAATGGCGGGCTTATGTGGGCGGCAGTGAACCTCCGGGTTCCTTAAGGGCCAGTAAGTAAGTATTCATTCATAGTTTCTGCCCAGGAGCAAGTCTTTCACTGCAAACCCAGCCTCACCATCTTTCCTATCTTTTTGCTAAACTCTTTTGTCTCCGCATATGATCCATATATCTTAATGTCGTCTATCATCTGATATCATTTTCTACCCTGAACTCTTCTATCGTTCACCATTCCTTTCAGTGCACCCTTATAACGTAGTGACCCATTTTTTTTGCTAGGTGATGTCACGCACAGTATTTTGTGCAAATTTTAATTCTGTTCTTTGCTATTCTGACGTATTGTACACTAAAATTTGGTGGAGTTTTTCAATCGGCCCATGTAAAATTTTCACACAATTTGGTGCATAAAGGAGGCAGATCCAAAATTAAAAATTTCGTTCATCTCCATTAGAATAGAGTTGAATAAACTGTTCGTAGCGTACATAAACAGTAAAAGGACAAACGTTTTGAATTCAAGTTCAGCAAAAAAATTTTTAAGCAGTCCTTTCATTTTTTTTTTCCTTCGATTTGCCAATATTTAGTAAAACTGAAGCTGTCTCTTTTTGCTGCAAGCCCTTCAATTGAATATGAAATTTCAAAAAGTGTACATGTCGAATTTTTTGGCATATCTGTTTTTTCATTGATATGTAGGTACTTTAATTACGTCTACACATCGTTTTGAGCGAAAAGGGCGCCAACTTGCGTACTCCACTGTCAGGAATGCTGTCCAATAATAATTCCGAAAAAGGCACATCTTTAAGTCAATCTCATCAAAAGCTCAAGTGTCACGAGTAAATATTTTGTCATAACACAGATAAGCACAGAAGATATAATCGACTCAAAAATGGTCTCATCTCAACTTTAAGTAAAACCCTTTCTATGAGAAATAATGGAAAACAAGTACTAAAGGACCAGAAAATCACAGTTCAGTTACTTTCGTTCTATGAATTTGTATTTACCCCAGGAAGACCAGGTGAAGTGATCGCAAAATATGACATAGATAATGATATTACTGCAGAAATGTTCACTCTTTCAAAAGTAAAAGATTGTTGCGCTCCACTACCTAACAATACAGATTATCCATCTTACAATGGCAAAGTACCGATCAACCAACTAAATAAAAATAGCAGACATTGCAAAGGTGGAAAAGTATTACTCGACCGAGGCGAGTGGAGCCGCGGGCGTAATGTGAACTACAGCGATGACGCTATACGAAAGCAGGAACAGTACATTCTGCGTCACCGTTTTTGGCGTGTGAAATAAGTAATGGAAACGTTAAGTGATAGTGTCGTACCTTTACCGTAGTCAGTGTGACAACTATGTTTGGCAAATGGCTGATGTGACGTGTATAGGAAGTGGTACCATTCTCATCTGCACTAGCAACATGCTTACAAACTGGGCACTATACTCTAGGACATACGCCAAAAACGCTGGCGCCAGCTGTACAAGTGACGCTCCGGGCTGCAGGACTCCACTGGCCTCGGTCGAGTAATATATACCTTAAGAATTCAAAGAGTTTTTACCATGAAATATTGCAGTGGCCATCTATGGCGGCCGGTGACATGCCAGAAGAGGACTTCTGATTGATTTTAGTATATTATTTTCCTTGAAATACTCATAGAGATCTAATATTTGCCAATGAAGACGTATGTTTTTTTGTATATTATAACTTGTGTTATCGTGTTTACCTTTTTTGTTTTTACATTTTTGCTTATTTATAAAAAACGTCCATGTATTTCGAAAATGGCACATCTCCAAAATAAAAAGGTAAACAATATTTTTTTTCTTTCATATTGTATTGTGTTTTGACCCTAAAATACTAACTGTAAAATTTTGTTGGTCTGAGTAGCCCGCCTACAACGGTTTAAAATTAAATCAGTTTTATTTTAATTCCTGAACATTTTTACCTTTCAAAGATATGTCCTTTTCGAAATTGCACATTCAATTATAAGGCAGTAATGACTTATACAATATTGAGACAAGGTGAAGCAATTCCAATGCAATTCTTTAGCGTTTATTGTCCATAGTTGATGCTGGAGTCATAATAAAGTGTACGAGTAGTGCGTTTTGTACTGTATTCAGTAGATACGAGTATCTTATGACTCACGTGCCTTCAGCATGGTGAAAAGCCTTAAACTTCAATGTAAATGATAAACGTCACCTGATTGTCACTAGGTTTGAATCAAAGTACATCCGTCACATGTCAAATAGAAACTTTCCAACTGACGCGTGGAATGGGGCATGCATATCGTGCAATGAGTGCATAATAACTTAAGAGCATAGCGCAGTTTGCCTACAGTTGCGTCACTGTGACGCCTCACATCCGTTTCAGGCTTAATATTTCGTTCAACTTGTGTAGGAGTCGCATAATGCGGTATGGACTTTCATGGTCTTGATGGAAGGGGGACACGCACATGGACGTTGGCTATTACTTTGTTAAGTTGTCTGGCAGACCTACAGGGTGTAACAAAATATTTCAGTCTAAGTTACTGTAAATTGGTGTCTTGCTCCATGCTCATCACTAGGGCTCGGATTTTTAGGTGCTAAAAGTCGGGAAAATATTTATTATTATGTGCTAAAATCGGAAAAATATTAACAGAAAAGAAAAAAATATTTATGTTTAAATTATTTTATGTGAATATAAACAATATGCAATACTCATCAGTATAAATTATGCTATCTCACCAACTGCTGAAGATCACAGTATACAGTGAGATTCATCCTCAAGTTGTCCATCACAAATGAGTAAATGACTGACGATCACCGCGAAACAGTGCCTTGTACTGGGAAAAAGAACGTCCTGACCATTGAAAAACAACAAGCACTCCCTAAAGACATATTTATGATTGGAAACGAAAATAAAGGCAGCTGATGTTTATGCAATTGTAATTGCTTCCTGAATCAGCGTTATGATTACTTCCAAGGCACTCCTAAATGACACCTCAATGTTTATGTGTGTTAGTTACAGTACAATTTTTTTAGTGGTGACAGGAATTATCTCTTGTGGTGAGAGAGGAGACTGCAGTTCCACAAATAGACAATTGTGACAAACAGCTGAAGTCAGCTGTATTGTATTGTATTTATTAACGTTCCATGGTATTCATACATTGCTTCACAGCTAGAATATGGAACAAGTCAACAACTTAATACTATTATAAAGTCTTAATTTATAGTCACAGTCTAGATGAAATATATACAGAAGAGACTTACAATATAGTCTACTAGTACAACACAAAGTTTTAGTATCAATTTCATGAAGCGTTATTGAATGTCATGAATTCACCTACAGAATAAAAGGCGTGAGAAATTAGGTACTTCTTTAATTTGGCCCTAAATAGTCTTAAGTTTTGAGTTTCATTTTTTATATCGCCATATAACGCACTCCTTTTTGATAGCATGATAGACTTGCCGATGGAGTATGAAAGTCATTTTTTGACGTGTATTTATGCTATGAACTTTTGAATTAGTTGCAAAGTTTTCACGATTACATAAGAGGAAGATTATTAATGAAAAGATATACTGACAAGCCATGGGCATTATTTGTAGTTTTTTGAAAATAGTCCTACAAGATTCCCTAGATTTGGCATCTACTATTATTCTAATTACTCTTTTTTTGTAATAGGAATTTACTGTTATCATCTCTGGAATTTCTCCAGAATATTATTCCAAAACTCATTACCGAGTGGAAGTATGCAAAGTATATTGTTTTTAAGGTATTGATATTTACTATCTTTTGCATAGATCTAATAGCAAAACACGCTGAATTTAGTTTGGGGGTAATTTCTTTAATTTTTAAGCCAAGAAATTTGGTTGTTGTTTCTAACAAGGATCTATTGCTAATTATTGCGCTAGAAATTTGCGAGGTTGAATTTGGACAGGATTTAAATTGAATTATGTTAGTTTTGTTATAATTTAATACTAATTTATTGACTGAGAACCAGTCACATATTTTGAAGAGAATTTCCTCTGTTGAAGATTGGAATGTGTTGGAGTTTTTGGCTGTAATTACTATACTTGTGTCGCGTCTGAGCAACTTCACTGAACATTCGAGTGATGATTAATATGAAATGGGGCTTTTGTCGAAAATTATTTGATGAAAACTTAATGTGATCGTTGGAGAAACATCATTATTATTATAATAGCTCTGTAGTCAGCGGAAGTGTTGGGGAGGGCGACGAGTGGCCCACTGGCAACGAATAATCATCTTCATTTCATCACTTGTACTACGCCTTGTATTTCAAGATTGATTAATAAACTTAAGTATTGACAGCCCTTGATTGTTTAAAGGACTTAGGTCTTTTACTAACCTACCTACAACGCACTCCAATAAAATTTATTCCAACAAACTTCATCACGTAATGATGATGGACCCCTGCGGTGACTGAGTGGTCAGACCTGCGGCATGTCACGCAGGCGGACCGTGTTCAAATCCCGGTCAGTATTCATTGAAAAATCCGTAGTGACACTTGTGGCGAACAAGGTCGCAGTTGGAGTTTTTCTCGGGGTTCTCCCGTTTTTCCCCATATTAGCCATGTACATCATCATTCCGTCACCATTTCTTCATTATTCCATAGCATTCCCCGATCACCGGCTGACGACGCTCGGAGGGGGCTGGCCTGGGGACGAGGGTGGTTGTCTGCTCAAAACCTGCGTACCTTAGTGTAGTCAGCCGATGTGGGTTTGAGATTGCGCCTAGCTTGAGGGTTAGCGCAATAGATCAGTGATGTCAAAGCAAGCGCATTTTTCTGACCTTCACGTCATGCGCGGGCAGTAAGCGCTAAGTTTGGAAAGAGGAAGGGTTGTGTATATGAATAAGCAGCCTGTTGGATTAAGAAAACAGTGGTACACAAACTTCAAACGGAACGTGAAATTTTATGTCGTTATTTTTATATGGCTTCTTTCTGTTTAATATTATCTATATTGTCTGTAAAAGTAAACTACTAACACTGATTTCTTAATATTGCACTTGTGTTTTAAATCTTAATAACATAATAGAGAGTTAAGAAGGAATATTCACTTAAATTCCATAGTAGTATAATATTATACTGTATTAAGTGGATGAAACACTTCATTCATAAAGAAAGTGATATTCCAAAGAAAGAGATTGAGTATGACATGATAAGTTGGAATTTATATTGATGGTATCTTTAGCCTTACAAAAGTAATCAATAAACTAATCAAAACAATATTACAGTACAAAGCAAAGTTACCTAGGTACTGTATCTGTTTTAAATGTAACTAATATTACATAACAAAACTCTTATCGCTTATGCTTTTCAGGTGATATTTGTGAGGAACTTCCTATCATCAGAATATTAAATTATTTTCTCGAAATGTGCTGACGCTATAGGCTAGAGCTGACATTTTTACAACACATGGGCACGTATCTTTTGCTTATGATGTAACAGTAGTTGCTTTGTTAATCCATTTCCTTACAAACAATTTCCATGCGAATATTTTCAAAATTTTCAATACACTATCTTCAGTAATATGTATATACGGTATATTATATTTACGAAAACATTCTGTAAGGCTACTAAATAAATAGGCCTATACCTGAAAATTTCACTTTTCTATACGAAAAGTTGAGAAAATATTTCTTTTGAATAAAAAAATCAAACTTGTGAAAAATGAGCATTAAAATTAAAACTTACATTCTTATAATGCACTTAAACTTCTAAAAATTAACATGGATACAGTTTTAATAAGTTCTCTTCCCTTTATCTATTGAATCAGTGCTGGTCATCCCTGAATATAGCTCGACCAAGCGGCATATACCACGTCTTTCGTCTGTCTCTTTCCTTTCCGCTGTATAGCGCTCAGGCTCTCCTGGGCTCTAAAGCGCGCGCTTGCTCCTGTGGGCATCAATTGACATGCCTACAATAGATCTTAACAGGTCGCAGTGCTGATCCATAGTGCCCCTCTCCCGTAAATTCCATTCCATTCCATGTAATGACGTTAATCGTGAAGATAATATTATTACATTTTAGGGAATTCGATCACAGGGCTGTTAGCTTGGCTTCTATCCCCGGTGGATCGTAAAAAATAAAATGTAAGAAGAACAAAATTTTATACGGTGCTGCCGCTGTATAATTCCGCCTCTTTCTTTCCTGGTAATTGTATAAACCACGGTTTTGTGTTCATCTCCATTGTAAATTCTTGAAACCGCATTAGAGGCAGGTTTCCACAAGTTGGAGCAGTGTATAGTCTAGCACTGCAGTTACAGCTTATAGACATTACGCCCCTATCCACGACATCCCCGAGTACAGCCCGCATATTGCCAGTAAGCCACTCGTAGTAATTTATCAAGAGATCTGCAGCAAGACTGCAGATGTGAAGCAGGTGCGACAGTCTCGTGTATTCATATATTGCAGCTACACTGTCTGCTCTGTCCAACACTGGTACGTTCTATTATTCCAGTTATTTTTGAACTGCAGAGGTTATCTGTTGTCAGTAATAATGCCGCGAAGAATGTTCATTGATATTTAAAGGGAATTCGAAAAGAAGTTTATTGCCTCATTTATATAGTTTTGCAATTACAGTAGAACCTCTATTATCCGTGGTAATGAAGGAGGTTGACGGAACGATTAATCGAAAAAATCGGATAATATAAAATATTTTCGTAAATTAAGTCAATAACACTTGAATTTTCGTCATTTCCTCCGTGGTCCTGTGTTCAACACGCTTGGTAGTGAGTCAGAAGTTCATTAATTTAAATTCGGTTGTCAACGACGTAGTTTTAAGGGGTAAGAAAACTCCTTGTAATGGCTGTCAGCGGAAAAATATAAATAACAGAAATCTCATGTTGTAGATTTACATACTGTATACACTTTACCTTTTATTTTTATTCAGTTGCTCACAGTTGTAACATCAATCTCATATTCTGATGCGAGATGACCCACAGTTTCTCTTTCCCCAAACCACTTAATTATTTGCATTTTGTTCGATACTTAGCACAACACGTTTCTTTTGACATTCGTGGAATACATTTTATATACAAGTTGTAGAGTACGGCAACTCTAACAGTAGACCAAACTGTATAAGTGTAAATGCTTGTAATAACACATTCTAGAAAAAAAACGTAGGCCTATAGTAATATAACATAACGTAGAATAGAATCTACTTCATATGTTTCTGTAGCAAAAAGAGAGAGAGAGAGAGAGACAGTCGGATAATCCGCCTATCGGTTAATAGGGTGACGGATAATCTGAGTTCTACTATACATTTATAACAGATGCTATTGCGCGTCCTTTTTACATGGAGTATTTCAACTGTGCAACAGCAGTGATGATATTTAAGGGGACACATTTGATTTTTAAAGCTTCCACAATTTTTACAAAAAATTGTTAAATTTAAAATACATAAACAGGTGTAGAATACTATCATGTGTACAAAATTTGGTGTCATTACAACTAATCGTTTTGAAATTATATTTTTAAATATATTTTATGTTGACGTCACTAAAAAGGCTCCTTGCGTCAAAGTTTAAAAAATGTTTAGTTCATATTTGCTGAAAAGCTTTAAAACAGTCAGGAGACTAAAAATTAATATTAGCTTTTAAGCGCAGTCTAAATAGAGAGTTATAGTATTTTTTTTAATTTAATGAATTTACCATTACAGCATATTTTAATCTTAGTGCAATATGAATATGCTCCTAAGGAACTTTTATTTAGCAGCGTTTAATTGACCTTTATGAGAAGTTTCAAACCATGTGAGACACATTAACTGTTGTGCAAGAAGCTTTTTTAATTAATAAACTGCTTAAAATTTTAAAGTACTAGAAACAGGATTAAAAAAAAAAATCCTCTCAACTTACTCACGCATCGTATTTTTGACAACATTTCATCGTATAAGTATGTCTAGATCATTTAAAAGTCTAAACTATAAGTACGATCACAAAAATAAAAAAGTGGATTTTCTTAATTGTTCAGCATTATTTCACCGTAGTGTCTCCTTATACCGTCAATCTTTGCTCGATAAAGTGCTGATCTGTTTTCCAGGTATAAAAAATCGTAACATTAAATACTAGTATTATTCATTTTGCTGATGACCAAGTCATCCTTTCATAATTTGAGGAAAACCTTCAGAGAACTGCTTGTCTACTCCAAACAGTTACAGAAAGTTGTAATTTAAATATTCATTCTTTCATTCATAGTGCTCTACCAAAGGGCAGGTCTTTCATTGCAAATCCAGCATTGTCCAGTCTTTCCTATTTTCTGCCTTCCTTTTAGTCTCCTGTGATTTTTAAAACTTCCACAGTTTTTACAAAAATTTGTTAAATTTAAAATACGTAAACAGGCCTAGAAAACTATCATGTGTACAAAATTTGGTGTCATTACAACTAATCGTTTTGAAATTATATTTTTAAATATATTTTATATTGACGTCACTAAAAAGGCTCCTTGCGTCAAAGTTTAAAAAATGTTTAGTTCATATATGCTGAAAAGCTTTAAAACAGTCAGGGGAATAAAAATTAATTAGCTTTTGAGCTCAGTCTAAATAGAGAGTCACAGTAAATTGTTTAATTTAATGAACTTAACCATTACAGCATATTTTATTCTTATAGAGTATTTCATGTTAAGAAAAAAGAATTGAGCATATGGGGCTATTCCATCAAATGATCATTGCCATAGAAACGCCTATCTACTACATAGCTTGTACAATGTATTAGGCAAGGCCCATAAAATTAATGCTTATGAATATGCTCCAAAGGAACTTTTATTTAGCAGCGTTTAATTGACCTTTATGAGAAGTTTCAAACCATGTGAGACATATTAACTGTTGTGCAAGAAGCTTTTTTAATCAATAAACTGCTTAAAATTTTAGGGCCGTATTCATAGACATTTTTAGCGCGGTCCTCCGGTGGATGATCAGCGTTTTTCGTATTCATAAACCAGTGTTAGCGATAGGATATGATTTGACTTCTGTACTAGTAACCAGTGGATAGCGGGGGCTAGCTTAGTACGCTCGTAGCGCGTGCTGCGAAATGTCTATGAATAGCACCCATAAAGTCTAGAAACAGGATAAAAAACATTTCAACTTACGCATCGTATGTTTGACAACATTTCATCGTATAAGTATGTCTAGATCATTTAAAAGTCTCAACTATAATTACGATCACAAAAACAAAACAAAAAAAGTGGATTTTCTTAATTGTTCAGCATTATTTCACCATAGTGTCTCCTTATACCGTCAACCTTTGCTCGATAAACTGCTGATCTGTTTTCCAGGCATTAAAAAATCGTAACAGTAAATACTAGTGTAATTCATTTTGCTGATGACCAAGTCATCCTTTCATAATTTGAGGAAAACCTTCAGAGAACTGCTTGTCTACTCCAAACAGTTACAGAAAGTTGTAATTTAAATATTCATTCTTTCATTCATAGTTTTCTGCCCTAAGGACAGGTCTTTCATTGCAAACCCAGCATTCTGCAGTATAGGGACCGATGGCGGGCTTATGTGAGGGCGGCAATTAACTTGCGAGTTCCTTAAAAGCCATTTGTAAGTAAATATACATATTTTGTAATACTCTTATTAAATGTATGGGGTATCCCGTCTTTTCTAGCATTTCCTAAAGAAAAGAAGAGATACCCCAGACATTTAATAAAAGTTTTTCTTTATTGCCAGTTATTTGTTTGTAGTTCTGCTCACCGCAACGTTGTTCTCCTCGATCATCATTGAGAGCAGAGATTCCTTTCTGAACCACTTTATTGTCCCTGTGCCAAATATTACAATGCAAACTAACTGCTGGATATAAGACACAATATGAATGCTGTTCTCGTTGTAGTCGTTATAAATCTGTCCTACGTCATCAACTCTAAACGCAATGTAGAAGCACCACTTGGGTTAATAAACACTAATTTCTTTATAAGCGCTTCGTACGCGGAAGAGAACTCGATTGCCGCTGTCAGATTTTACACAACTGGGGCATGGTTGCAGCCCAGCATTGCTAATTATGTTACTATCATATGAAAACAGTAGAACGGCGGTTCTCAAACTGCGTCGCTGGTCTTCAAGGAGCCGTGAAATGTTCCCATGATCTTCGCGAATTATCTTTTTAATGAGGCATTTCCGTTGCTCGATGACACAGTTACGCGACAAAAAATTACGTTTAAGAAAGTTGAGGCAACGTCTCTTTCAGAAAAAGTGAGTGAGAGAAAACAATTTGTGTTAAAAAACGATTAAAAGCTAAAATAAATCTCATTGAGTTGCGTTTGCCGAAATGAACAGAAATAGAACTTTTTTTATAGACTTTTTTATTATTATCGGTTGGCAGCAGTTATAAGTAATAATTATTCATAATTAGGATTTAGCAAAAAAGAAGTTACATAGTTACAACTGCAACTGGAATGACTTAAGAAAATAAGAATTGCAACAAGTCATAAGAATTGCAACAAGTCTTAGAGAATTGCAGACAGTATTGAGCAACTCTTCTGACAGTTTGAAATCATATTTCTCTACTCTCTGTGGATAACAGTATGCATCAGTGATGTCACAGCAAGCGCATTTTTCTGACCTTGACGTCTTGCGCGGGCAGCAAGCGCTAAGTATGGAAAGAGGAAGGGTTGTGTATATGAATAAGCAACCTGTTGGATTAAGAAAACAATGGTGCACAAACTTCAAACGGAACGTGAAATTTTATGTCGTTATTTCTATATGGCTTCTTTCTGTTTAATATTATCTATATTGTCTGTAAAACATAAGTACTAACACTAATTTCTTAATATTGCACTTGTGTTTTAAATCTTAATAACATAATAAAGAGTTAAGAAGGAATAGTCACTTAAATTCCATAGTAGTATAATATTATACTGTATTAAGTGGATGAAACACATCATTCATAAAGAAAGTGATATTCCAAAGAAAGAGATTGAGTATGACATGATAAGTTGGAATTTATATTGATGGTACCTTTAGCCTTACAAAAGTAATCAATAAACTAATCAAAACAATATTACAGTACAAAGCAAAGTTACCTAAGTACTGTATCTGTTTTAAGTGTAACTAATATTACATAACAAATCTCTTATCGCGTTATGCTTTAAAGGTGATATTTGTGAGCAACTTCCTATCATCAGAATATTAAATTATTTTCTCGAAATCTGCTGAAGCTATAGAGCTGACATTTTTACAACACATGGGCACGTATCTTTTGCTTATGATGTAACAGTAGTTGCTTTGTTAATTCATTTCCTTACAAACAATTTCCATGCGAATATTTTCAAAATTTACAATATACTGTCTTCAGTAATACGTATATACGGTATATTATATTTACGAAAACATTCTGTAAGGCTACTAAATAAATAGGCCTATACCTGAAAATTTCACTTTTCTATACGAAAAGTTGAGAAAATATTTCTTTTGAATAAAAAATCAAACTTGTGAAAAATGAGCATTAAAATTAAAACTTACATTCTTATAATGCACTTATACTTCTAAGGCAAATCTAAAAATTACCATGGATACAGTTTTAATAAGTTCTCTTCCCTTTATCTATTGAATCAGTGCTGGTCATCCCTGAATATAGCTCGACCAAGCGGCATATACCATCTCTTTCGTCTGTCTCTTTCCTTTCCGTTATAAAGCGCTCAGGCTCTCCTGGGCTCTAAAGCGCGCGCTTGCTCCTGTGGGCATCAATTGACATGCCTGGTATACATAGTCGTAAATCTATTGAAAGAGGAAGTTTCAAGTTGATATTATTATTATTATTATTATTATTATTATTATTATTATTATTATTATTATTATTATTATTTAGCCAAGTGTTTATATCAGAATCTGGCAGAAAAAATTTGACATGCGGGAGCAAGAATAAATTACCACCGTGTCCACATCCATAGTCACATCTAGAATTGAAAAGACTTGGGCAAATTGGAATAATTGCAACGATTACAAAAAATGATTAATTTCTGTAAAGAGTTCAATCTTGAATCTTTTTTGGCCAAGACTGTTTCTTTTATAGCTCTGAAATATTTAATCTGTCTTCTGAGAAATCACATGTATAAAGTAAATTAATAACACAATAATATTAATAATAATAATAATAATAATAATAATAATAATAATAATAATAATAATTATTATTATTATTATTATTATTATTATTATTATATTTCTCACGAAAACATTTTCATAAAATTGTACGCATTCACTAATACTGGTATATTTGGTATACTTCGTTCTTCAGGGCAGCCCCTATTTTAGGGGAAGTTTGTTTACTTACTTACTTACTGGGTGTTCAGTTCAAAGTGTGTCATGGCTCGCTGTATGTCGTCATGTGGCTAGCCGATGAGCCTAGAGAATGCAATCTTCCTACACTTCCGCAGAGGCGTATTACCTATGTGCCAGAGAAGCTACCTGACAAGTACGGCGTTCATTCTGAAGAGTACTTACCGATACGTACGGTAACGCCGGTAGCGGCAGGAATGTGAACTGTTTGGAAACACGTACTGAGGTGAGTTTTTTTTTTCCTACTGTCGGGAAATGGGAATAGGATGAAGACGATTACTTACGTACAGTATTTGACATTAACTTCAACTGTCAACACGGAGACGGAGCATTTGATTTGTGTTGTGGAATGTTGCCGTACGTAACTGATGATAACAAATACCCTGCGTACGACTTAACCGCGCAAAGCACAGTTCGAAAGAGGTTATGGTAGCACACAGACAGTACAGGCCGCCATCTGTTGCTACGACGTTCAAGTTATACCGTACATGTTCTGAAGTTCAGATTGAACGCCTTGGATAATAGGCAACTTCTCTGACATAAAAGCTGAAACTCGTTTCAAATCGCCAACTCACAACAGTGACGTCATGACACACTTTGAAATGAACACTCTGTAGTATAGAGGTTTGCAGATAGCATTTATCAACACTTCTATAGGATATTAGTTATCTCGTGAAACCTACTTGCACTTAAGGGGAAGAGGAAAGTGGACTGAGAAGCTTCCCTCCCTAGCTACCCTTCCACTAGCAGTTAGATAGCTCTCATACTCCCCCCCTCCACCCCAATAAGGTTCTCACTCTGAGCTACTGCGGATGCATGCATTTGGTTTCACGAGATAACGAATGACCTGTAACATACTAGGCGGTTCAATAAGTAATGCGCATCATTTTTTTTTTGTCATTCAAAGTTTGTTTTATTACAAATCCAAATATACCACATTATTCCCTAATTAATTGGCTACAAATACATATTTTTCTACGTAGTCTCCATTCAAATCTATGGCCCTACACCATCTAGAATAGTTCAATAATATGACTTTATTGGTGTCATAAAATTCACATTTATCAACTTCTCTGCAGTTCTTACATGACCTTTCGTGTAGAACTCTGAGCTGTGAACACAGTTATCCAGTTTAAGAAGCACGCAAAGCCGAAAGTTATCAGAGATTCTACAGGTGTTTACGACTGAAGATCACCAGTTGAATGTAAACGATGTGAGGTCTAGATTTTAAGTTTTATTACAAATACTAGGGCATTCGATAAGCAATGGCAACAATGCTGTAAATCAATGCTTCTAGCAGCGACCATTGAAATCTTGTAGACATAATACAGCAGCAATTATTTCATAAATATGCAATATTGAAAGTCTGAAGTAACCATATTTTGTAAATACAGTGACTGTTTCTGACACAGCCCTAACAAATGTTCAGTAGGTGCTCCATAAAAATCCAAGTTGCAGAGAGGGGAAAAATGCAACTCGGTGCTTTAGAGTATTAAAAGAAGCTTATGGGAGAGAAGTTCTACCACAATGAACTATTGTAAGATGAGTGGAAGAGAGGCATTCACTTTCAATCAAGAGCTGACAACCAAAGAACTTTAGATCAGTCAGTGAGAGGGACATCCAGAAATGATGCTGCAGACTGAGTTCGCTATCTTCCAAGGATTTGATAACGTATTGTTGATATGGCAGGGGACTATTTAAAGTACCGGTATGTAATGCCAAAAATGACCTAAATAAATTTAGTGTGAAACAGTAACTATATTCCCATTACTTTTCGAATGCTCTATTAAAACAATATTTTGTCATCACTGTTATTCCTTACAACTTATTTAGCACCTTGAGTGAGGAATTGTGATATTTCTGTTTCATTGAGATTCATGTCCACACCTGTGGAGTAACGGTTAGCGCGTCTGGCCGTGAAACTAGGTGGCCCGGGTTCGATTTCCGGTCGGGACAAGTTACCTGGTTGAGGTTTTTTCCGGGATTTTCCCTCAACCCAATATGAGCAAATGCTGGGTAACTTTCGGTGCTGGACCCCGGACTCATTTCACCGGCATTATCACCTTCATCTCATTCAAACGTTAAATAGCCTAAGATGTTGATGAAGCGTCGTAAAATAACCTACTAAAATAAAATACAAAAAATGAGATTCATTTTATATGTATTAGACTAGTTGATTTCATAGGTATTATGAAAATAAACTATTATACACGTCATTACCCGTTCAAATTTTGCCAAGTTCCTTCGTGGCTTTGAACGTGAGTGAGAGGGGATCGCCATCTGTAGGCCTATGCGAATAATTGATTGAAGAAACTTTTACTTAAGACATAGGTTGTTGTAATTTCTATGTAATAATGTAACTTAACGTTTATTTATTTTAAGTCTGACCAAATTCAGAACAGGTTATCTGGAGCTCATGCGTGATTTTGGTTATTATTATTATTATTATTATTATTATTATTATTTTTATTATTATTATTATTGTTGTTGTTGTTGTTGTGAACAACTTTAGTAGTAAAATACGAATACTTACAATCAGTGGCGGCTCGTGAACTTGTGGATTGGGGGCGCTGCAGTAGATTTTGGTATATACAAATTTCACTTCAATCTTCTCCGCAAGGGAAAGTTGAGAAAAATTAATATTCTGTAATTCACCTACACTCATGCTTGCACATTTGCATTGGTTAAGTTACGGTACTAAGATGTCACACCAAAGCAACACTCGGATATACTGATGGTCAACAATTTTCTGAAACTGGAAAGAGGTCTCTTTCATATTTTACGTGCTATATCAAAAGGATTCTACTCGCGCAAACATTTTGAGTTAAAGAGGCTGGATATATACGTAATAATAAGGCAAAAGAGGATATTAATTTCGTTATATTAACTCGATAAGATTCTACAACAGTAAGTATGTGAAGAGAAAATAAAAATTTTGTCATTAAGTTTCAAGGGAATAGAGAATCAATTTGACGCAGCATTACAATAGCTGTGTGGGAGGGGAGGAAAGATCTTCCCTTGTAGCCTGGCTCTGCAAGCCACTGCAGCGAAATATGGGTTTTAAACAGCGGCAGTTTCCCTCTGCTTCCCTTTACCTCTCTACCCCCTGACCATGCAAGACACACTTTTTATGAGCTGTCCCATCCTGCAGATCCCAGGACGACTTTGAATCCAGTGTCAATTCCAGTACAGTCGATGCGCAAAAATATTATGCATCAGATAATAGTACATATTCCCGGCCAGATGAAATATAAAGCAATTTACTTAAGAAAAGCTATAAAAAATTATTCTACAAATTAAAATTAAAATTATTTTTATTTTCTTGACAAAGAAGGGAGTGCTGCAGCTCCGCAGCTCTAATGAGCGAGCCGCCCCTGGTTACAATAATGAAAAAGTTATTTAATACCTAAGTTCTATAATTGCCTTAAATGTTTATCACCGAATTCTGTGCTTGATACGCTTAATTTTAGGTGTCGATTTGAAGATGGGAAGCATTTTGAGGAAAATTTTCCGTCTCACACCGCTAATTGTTAGAAAACAACGCTATTGCATAACAAGTTTAATAACAATTCTTCGTATCGCTTCATATATCAAGAAATAGCTTCACGACTACTGATACTTTGTAAATTATGTGCTAGTAGTTTCTTCGTTTTAATTGCATTAGGCATATATTAATTTAGAGTGAATTTTTGTCTCTTCGGAAACGAGTTGATAGTTACAGGCATCCAAGGTTTACTCGTCCTTCATACGTTTATTCATTGCTCGTCCTCGTGCCACAAAGCACGGCTTTATGATGGAAGTAATCTCTTGTTAATGACAATAATATTGCAAGTTGCGGAAGACCTTCACAGTGGTCAGTGTAGTGTGAATCTGGTGGACATGTGTACTCCCTTAAGAACCTTAACAAGTCTTACTTTCTATTCGAGATGAACAACATATCAGTGTCGGCGGAGAGTTTTATGTGTAAAGTAAATCTTCATTTTTATTCTTCTTAAATGACATTGTTTAGGAATGATAAGGAACTACTCTGCTTATGGAGCTGTGGCACGTGTTAAAATGAAAGCAACAAGATGAAAATTATTAACAGAAATAAACACACTAATAAGAATTGTAGAGAAAACAATATCAAACGAATAATAATTATCATAATTACATGAATTTTAGATGTAATGTGTAGAACACTACCCCGAGAAAACAAATTATATGATTATGTCTCATGACCAGAACACAGTATGAAATGGAAATATAAAAATTTGAAATTTATCCTTTGAAAAGGTGGTAAATTTCAAATACCTTGGAGCAACAGTAACAAATATAATTGACACTCGAGAGAAAATTAAACGCAGAATAAATGTGGGAAATGTCTGTTATTATTCGGTTGAGAAGCTTTTGTCACCCAGTCTGCTTTTAAAGAAACTGAAAGTTAGAATTTATAAAACAGTTAGGCCCTATATTACCGGTTGTTCTGTATGCTTGTGAACTTAGACTCTTACTTTGAGATAGGAACAGAGGTTAAGGATGTTTGAGAATAAGGTGCTCAAGGAAATATTTTGGGCTAAGAGAAATGACATTATAGAAGAATGGAGAAAGTTACGCAACGCAGAACTGCACGCATTGTATTCTTCACCCAACATAATTGGGAACATTTAAATCCAGACGTTTGAGATGGGCAGGGCATGTAGCACGTATGGGTGAATCCAGAAATGCATATAGAGTGTTAGTTGGAAGACCTGAGGGAAAAAGACCTTTTGGGAGGTCGAGACACAGTTGGGAGAATAATATTAAAATGCATTTGAGTTAGGTGGGATATAATGCTAAGGACAGGATTAATCTTCCTCAGGATAGGGAGCGATAGCGGGCTTATGTGAGGGCGGTCATGAACCTCCGGGTTCCTTAAAAGCCATTTGTAAGTATATAGAAAACTAGTACAAAACGAACGTAGAGAATAATTTTGTCATTAGAGCGGATACAACTATGTTAAAGGGAATTGTAAAAAATAGAAAATGAGAAAGAAGAGGACCAGAAGGACCGAAGTAAAAATGAATCGAAAGTTTTGGGTCATCAGTAGATAGACCTACATTGCAATTGTCGAGTGTATGAAGAAAGACCTAAGTAAAAGAAGGAGATACCACAGTCTAGTATATACAGTCACGAAGCTCAATTTGTAGTAAATATGCATCCATAGATAGTTGCTAACCACTAGGATCGCTAATATCGCCTCATTACAGACAATGCGAAATAGTACAGGCACAGTCTGTTGTTCCTAGCACCCTCACAACTCAAGCTTCGTGACTGTATATACTAGACTGTGGAGATACTTTCATTTATCTTTATATGTAGCAGTGCATAAATACATATTAACGAAAGTACTTTATATGCTATTATTATTCCCGTTATGGATATATTTTAGTTTGTTTGGAGGAATCTGTCCCGTAATTAACAATATATGTTATAAATTTACATGGAGTCAACTAAAAGTAGATATCCACAAAGAGTCCTAGTAATTGGCCTATTTATTGCAGTCAAAATCATCATCAACCTTCAAGGATTGATTATTTGGTCCTTTCAACCTCATTCTGCTGAGAATTATTATGAACCAACTAATGTATGATAGCCTACAACTAGCGAGCCACCCTCAGGGAATGAGGCCACCGCCTGAGACAACACAAACAGTAATTAATACAGTACAAGACAAGGGGCATGCACCTGCTACCTACACGAGAGAACAAATTTTCGCGTCACTGCTGGAAATCGAATGCAGGTCCCTGGGCTATATTCACGAATCACAAAGCTAGTGATAATAAAATAAACGGCGTAATTATATAGGATACAGATTCTCATTTAACATTTTATGAAGTTGCTATAAGATAGTTTTATCAATTATATTGTCAAATTCCTAGGATTGCTTTCTTCCATTTCTCGAATTCAGTTTCAGTGAAATGCAACACGTTTTATTCCTTTTCCCACATCTCCACGACGTTCAACCATTAAACATGTTCTTGTATTTTTGGGAATATATGATCTGAGTGTGAGACGAATCTTACACCTAGACCTCAAGTTCCATCCTTACAAAGTTATGGTGGTTCAGGAACTTCGGCAACGTGACTGCCTCAACCGTCAAGATGCTTGCAGACCATATTGGAAAAAGTTCCAGGCGTTGTTGTTATTCTCAGTAATGACTAAGCTCATTTTAATTCGTCTGGCTGCGTCAACAAACTAAACATTCCATATTGGTCCCCAGAAAACCCTCTAGAAATGTATCAGCAACCTCTCCACAGTGAGCGTGTTTCTGTTTGGTGTCCTGTTGCACAGTCACTGTTCGAGGAGTGTACGAGTATACCTCGTGAGGACAAGCATTTGGACGATATTATCTTTAAAACAAAGTGATGTCAAAATGATAAACATTCTTATTTATTTATTTATTTATTTATTTATTTATTTAACCTGGTAGAGATAAGGCCATCAGGCCTTCTCTTCCCCTCTACCAGGGGATTACAACTACAATATTAAGAATACAATTACAATTACAATTACAATTAATATTAAATTTACAAATACAATAAAAATCAAAGTACTAAAAGATTAACTGATTAATAAAAGCTAGACAGTTTATTGTAAAAGTTAAGAAGAGAGAAGCATTTCTTTTATTGATGAAGTAAAAATTAAACCTACTCTACGCAATAAGAAAATGCTTAATAAGATTGCTTTTGAACGCTACTAATTCCGACAGTCTCTGATGTCACTGAGTAGAGTATTCCACAAGCGCGAGAGCGAGATTGTGTATGATGATGAATACGATGATGTCTTATGTGTTGGTATGGCTAGTATGCGGCTATTTTGCGTGCGTGTGAAGAGATTATGATATGATGACAGGTAACTGAAACGGGAGGCAAGGTAGGTAGGTGTAGAAGTGTGAAGGACTTGGAAAAGGAGAACAAGAAAATGAAAATTTCTACGTTCGTTAAGCCGTAGCCAGTTTAGAGTTTGGGAGGATGGGGTAATGTGGTCAGCGTGACGGACATCGCAGACGAAGCGAACACAAGAATTATGAACACGTTGTAATTTTTGCGACTGGTCGACATTGAGGTCAGTCAGCAGAAAATCACAATAATCGAAGTGGGGCATTACTAGTGTTTCCACTAGTATTTTCATGAGTAATAGCGGAAGGAATTTTGGAATGCTGTTTAAGGAATGTAGTATGGAAAGTACTTTTTTTTGGTAATATGGTTTACTTGCTTATTCCAGTTTAAATGCGTATCAAAGTAAACTCCAAGGTTTTTAACACAGGAAGCAAAAGGGATTATTGTGTCTTTTAACTTGACTGGAAGAGCAGGAGTAATATTGCATAATAGACGTTGATGTCCCACTAGGATTGCTTGTGATTTTCTTGCATTGAGAGTCAAACCAAACTTTCTGGCCCATGCAGATATAGATTCAAGATCCTCGTTAGATGGTAAAATAAAATGTTGAATAGGATCTATATTGCTCTTGTTATTTATGTTTCTAATCGGGGAGACCCTCCTATATCAAACAGGCTGTGACGAAACTCATTCCAATAAATTTAGCAAAAAAAAAAAAAAAAAAAAAGCTATACACACAGGCATTAAGGCGGTATACCGAAAACTGGAACTTTGTTATCAGAGAGTCTGATAATGCGTATTTTTGTGAAAATCTCGAAGTAAATATTTTGTGGTATTAATGCCCGTACGTAGGCCTACTCTCTCTGCACTTAGTATGAAGAGAAAATTGTACTGTAATTGAAGTATTGCGTATGATTGAAAAGAGCCCTGGTGGTGTCAAATTCTCTTCAATTCCTTTGGAAACTGATCTTTCTTCTTCTCCCAAAAGCTTCATCATTTTTCATAATAAACTTCGAAGTCTTGGTCGCTAGAGATTCAAAATTGATCGGACAATCTTCTTACCGGTCTCCTTCCTTTGGGATTATAAAATTGCCTCTCCTCCTCTTCTCTTTTCCTTTGCAGGCTAAACCGTACCATTCCTTCAATATACTACCTCCACTGTATTTAATACCTTATGCTTGTTAGTTTGTTACGCTCAAGTTTTGTCATAAGCCAATTCCATCGTGTACTTAATTCCGTGTCGTGCAAGGAGTCTTAAGAAATCTTCGCTATTTTTATTTTGTCTCTACGAGGAACCAACTCTCTGGCCAGTGTATTAGTCGTCCAAATCATTTATACAGTATTGTTGTAGTTACGTGTTATAGGCCTAACGTCATGATCAAGCAGATGGTGCGTTACTCCACAAGGTCGTCTGTGATGATGGTTGGCCTCCCACTGCGCTCCTCGTCATGACATTTTGGCGTCCTGCTGAAAATTGTCTACAGCAGCAACGCACCATCTGCTTGCCCATAGACCTGGCACAGCTGACGATCAATTTCAACCGGCGCTATGGCCTTTGTATTCAAAAACTTTATCATTAACCGCACTTCACGCGGCGGGAGCTGGATTAGAAACGTCCATCTACAACCAATGCAACGAAGCTACTGAGAGCACTCGGGAAGTTCCGCTAGCGCATGCACCATGCCAGGACATAACTCTATCACGTACACGCAGTCGCTTTGCGCAACATATGGTTTGCTAGCTGTGGGAAAGTTACTTTATGGACGCACCTCGTATATTAGACTTTTTTGTGCTACTCTGTCCAAGGAATAAACTGTTAAAATCTGTACAGTCATATTATATTACTCTCACCTATATTATGGACATCTATATTTAAATTCCGGATAAATGTTATTCATATCTCATTTTTCTTCGCCACCAACGAATTGAGAAGACAATATTGAATATTGAGCTGAAATTTAGTATCATCAAATGAATCGAATGCTGAGTATTGAGGAATTGTTAATATCCATTCCTTGTTATGCTCTTTTTTTCTTAGTATACCCTTTCCCTCATTTTCAAAGCAAATGTAATAGAGAATAATTTGGAACAACGGATCAGTACGCGTTACTACTCAGAAGTATTCTTTCTAGAGTCGGAATATCTGCGGTCCGAATATCTCCAGCTATTATAGCCGATGCTCTTAAGTGTCTTACATGGCTTCTGCACAAAAATACTGTAATAGGCCCCGCTGTTTCTCCATTTCTGATATTGTTCACTTGGCTGCCGACCTCCGCACACTTTACTAATTCATTAACGATATTCGTTCAGCTTTCCTACTTAGGAAGCTTTCACCATAGTGTCAACGTTTCTAAAGCTACTTCCCGATCTGCTGAGACATGCAAATGATTTTAAATCTTATGTAATTGACGAGAAGGGATATCGTCATCATCTAGCGGGAAATTTTGTTACATAAATTGGTTTACAAAATTCTGATCATGCACAATAGAGTGTGACTTGATTTAAAATTCAGAGCATGCAGTATAATAACTCCTGACTCGATTTAGGATTAAAGGATTTAAATATTTTGTTCAGAAACGCTTTCAACTAAGAAGTAATTTCTTATGCATACGATTTTATGACTCTGTCAATGATTTATAAGTTACATGACTTACCAATAGATCTGAGGTTTGTGTGTTCAAATCCAGTTTAGGCCGTTATAGTTTTAATACGGTAATCCTTAGCGTGGCTTATTACGGAATGGACCCGTGTCGCAACTTGACGCCGCCACATAAGAGAGCCGTTTCCTTGGCTCAGAGGGCTCTAGATTCGATACCCGGCTTCGGAACAATTTTTACCTTGAAATTATTTAAATCATCTTCACAGTGAGCTATATCTGAATGCTAGATTTTCAATTCATTCATTCATTCATTCATTCATTCATTCATTCATTCATTCATTCATTCATTCATTCATTCATTCATTCATTCATTTTATTCCATAGATCTTACATGAGCAATGAACCTTTAAGATGTGGAACAAGTCAGAATTTTACAATATTACAATTACAATTATTACAAATTTTTACAGTTTTACAATTTAGTAATTTTCTACAATCTTTCCAATATTTTGACGAGATGTAGTGAGATGAGGTGAGGTCCGAGGATTCGCCAAAAGATTACCCGGCATTTGCCTTTTGGTTGGGGAAAACCTCGGAAAAACCCAACCAGGTAATCAAATCAAAGGGGTTGATGCCAAGGACTCGCCATAGACCATCCGGCCTCAGTCGCACGGCTGGCTCTTAGGGCCAGGTGAATAAAAATCAAGTTAGAACTTTAAGGCCCAATTATATAAATCTCCCTGACTAAAGATCAACTTTGATCGAAGATCGAAAAGTGAACCGAGTTCAGACACTTCTTCTATTGTATAAAACTTTCCTGCGATCAAATTACCTTGGTTCAAATGCAATCTAAGTTCACGTGAAAAGGATTTGGCAACATCGCATAAACAGGTGAAAAACGTGATGCGCGGACAGGTTTGTTCAGTGTTGCCAATCTAGCGACTTTAACTCTTTTTCAACAACAATTTCTTTTAACTTTTATATTGCTTAAATAGGAATTTAGCGACCTTTTTAGCACCCCATAGTGACAAAATTTAATCTTTCTTTGTCGATAATGAGAAATCTAGCGACTTTACAACTACTTTTTGACGACTTTCCGTACACTCTGTTGGAGACACTGGTTTTTTGTGCAATGTAAATAATGGCGGACAATAAGAAGAAGGTTACTGTTCTCCGAGTTGTTATCATGTTATGGTGTTTGATACTGCTAAACATAATAAAGCTTTATAAAACGACAATTTTCGTTTAGTAATACAGTTAATTGAAAATTTATGAATGTACCTATCATATCCGTTAATAATTAATGGTTGTTATAAACATAATATAATTATAGGTTATGTTATTTGATACTGCTGAACACGATAGAGCCTTATAAAATATAAGATTGTTTGTGTATTAAGGCAAGAAATTGAAAGAAATATATATAAATGTACCTATCATATCTATTAATATTAATAATAATGGATATTTTATTTGCACAATCTGTCACTCGTATATTTCAAACAGAAAAGAAATAACTGAACTTGGATCATCTAACTTAATCGGAGAAATTTCTTCAGTCAAAGTTGACTTTAGTTTGAGACAAATTAATCTCAGATTAGACTTTATACAACACAAAATTCCAAGTTCAGCTGAAACAAGGATCAATTTAACCTCTGATCTAAGATTAAATGGTTTATACAATCGGGCCTAAGTGTTAAGTTTTAGTACTAGCTCTAGCTATCAAGTGTTAAGATAAAGCACTAGCTTTAGCTTGAAAAAGTGTGAATAAAACTGAAATCAGACTTCTAAGTTAATGCTGGAAAATTTAAAGCTTTAGCTGCCGCTGAACTGAACACCTGCAAAAAAAATCCGTATAAATTGGTTTAATTATGGCATTGATGTATGCACGTCTGATATTATTATTAACTACTAGGCCTAAAGTATTGTTGTTGAGGGAATGTAAGGCAGTAGTTTACAAGCAAATGAACAGTACTGCAGGATGTCAGGATCAGAAACAGAAACAGAAACAATTCAAGAGTCAAATAATGATTCACAATTGAAATTTGTCATGTTGTTGGCAGAACATAAGATACTTTGTAGCAAGTCTCAACTGCCCAAAATTAGAGATGAAAAAGAAAGATCAGTGTCTGTATTGAGGAATGAATTCTTAAAACATGTTGGTAAAGACATCACAAAAAAGCGACTTAAGAAGAAGATACAAAATATGAAGACCGAAGTGAAAAAGAAGACGGATAATAATGCTACAGGAGATAAGAAAGTGGTTCTAAAGGACTGGGAAAAAATATTACTGGATTTGCTGTCATCTGATGAAAATCCCGTTTTCAACAAAATACCTGGTAATTATAACCTATTAGTATATTGTCAATAAATTTTTACTCTGATTCTTATTCATTCGTAATAATAAATTTTTATTAATTATATTATAATTTTGTAATATATATTCATAATATAATATTAGTAATATTTTAATAATATTAATTTTTATTTTTAATTATTGTTAACAATAGTTATCCATTTTATTCATACATTTTATTACTAGTAGTAATAATAATATCACCCAGAAAATACTCAGCCAGCCATTCAACGTTCTCTTCTTCGAATCTGAATAGACCATGGTAGTCTACTATGTGAGTTGACTTACGTTCTCTGTATAATTTAGGAGTCCGAATATTCATGAAAGCAGCCATTCTATATGATGTAGCCTCACAAACTGATTTTAAGTCTGGTCAGAGGCACACTTGAAAATTCGTAAGACTAAACTTGTAGTTAAATAGTTTTAACTGGGTTTTATTCACACTTTTTAAAGCACTTGCTGGAAAATTTAAGTTTTATCTGCGTGCCTTAGTATAAACTTTGTTCAGTAATATTCAGTTCTAGTTATAGCTTATAAGTTTAAGAATAAACTTGACTTTATTCACAGAATCGGTAGTATGAACTTAAAATTTGCTAGATTAAGCAATAACTAGTTTTTATTCACGAGTCGGTAATTGAACACACCTTTTGACTCATTGTTGAGAACCTGGTCACGTGGAAAAGGTCGCATGAGTTATCTCTTCGATGGGAAAGTCTCATCCCCAACAAATACGAAAGGCAAACTCGAACCATGTGATACCAGTGGCTCACTTGCAAGTATATTTAATGCCTTCCCGAGTACACAATTGCAGAAAACGCCACCGTGACTATTTCTTCCTTCGGTACCCACATCGATTACTGTAAAACGGTAATTTCACGTATCCAAAATCGTCTCCTAGTTCTGTTTCTTTCTCTTTCTTCATCTTCCATGACAGCAGCCAATAAAATTGCCTACTCTTCAAATATTGTAATTGGATGTAATCCAGCCATCTTAAAACATCTGTTTTACTTAGTTCAGCTTAGCTTAGCTGCCGTTTCATGTCATAGGACATCATAGCTTAGCATCGGTTAGCATAGCTTACCTTAAATTAGTTTAATATAATATAATGATATTTTATTTAGAGTTAAGTCTAATTGACATATCACAGTTTAAAATCAGTAACACTTACAAGTGTAAATGATCATTGTATATTATAAAATTCAAATGCAAACGTTTTTGCCCTTGGGCATCATCAGGCATTTGACTCACAATATCTTATACAGTTTTTCATATCTTTGCTGTGGAATGCGTACCAGATAATTGAAATTTACAATCTTGTATATAATAATAAACAACTATTTACATGATTAATTTTATATCTCCTTACAGATAAACCCAGTCCTACAAATTGTTTTAATGCAAAAAATCAATACATATAACCTAGTGCAGTACATATGATCTTAAATGTGAGTATTCTAAATAATAATTTTATAATTTTCATTTGAATACATTAATAAAAGTTGCTCACATAATAAATACTATAATATATTTCAGAATGATTCCACCATTGAATGGAGTGACAAATCATTGAGACCAATGCTCGCACTATAAACACCCAACTAATGGAAGTGTATTTGGCCTATTATGCAGTTTAAGAGGAATCATATGCAAATCAAGCTTTCAGATATAACTCCATCTAAAGTTCATTTGAATAATTTCGAGGGAAAAATTGTTCCGTGGCCGGGCATCGAACCCGGGACCTTTGGTTAAACGTACCAACGCTCTACCAACTGAGCTACCCGGGAGCTCTACCAGACACCGGTCCAACTTTTTCCTCTATATCCATAGACCTCAAAGTGGGCTGACAACCGTCAAGCAACCAACATTGAGCGTTGGTACGTTTAACCAAAGGTCCCGGGTTCGATGCCCGGTCCCGGAACAATTTTTCCCTCGAAATTATTCAAATCAACTTTACAGGGAGTTATACCTGAAAGCTTGATTTGCATAATACACGTCACTGTTCGTTAACAGAAAACCACAATTTAAGTCACACAGAGTTAGTGTGCACTCAATGTTGGTTGCTTGACGGTCGTCAGCCCACTTCGAGGTCTGTGGATACAGAGGGAAAAATTGGATCGGTGTCTGGTAGAGTTCCCGGGTAGCTCAGTTGGTAGAGCGTTGGTACGTTTAACCAAAGGTCCCGGGTTTGATACCCGGCCCCGGAACAATTTTTCCCTCGAAATTATTCAGGAATCATATGGTTTTTCATCATGTTGTTTCAATTATCACAATTTTATAATTTGAAACATAAGATCTATACAACATTTTGGTCACAATTTTATCATACATAATTTTAATACCTGTACTCATTTAAATTTCAGATTGTTATTTATCATAGAGTTAATCATATAAATAGTTGTTTATTATTATATACAAGATTGTAAATTTTAATTATCTGGTACGCATCCCACAGCAAAGATATGAAAAATTGTATAAGATATTGTAAGTTAAATGCCTGAGGGCGAAAACGTTTGCATTTCAATTTTATAATATGCAATGATCACTTACATTTTGTAAGTGTTATTGATTTTAAAATGTGATATGTCAATTAGACAGAACTCTAAGTAAAATATCATTATATTATATTACATTACTAACCGTACCCGTGCGCTCCGCTGCACCCGTTAGAAATAAATATAAATTAATTACATAATTAAAATAGGACATTTGATCCAAGGAACATTCGTGTTTGATACAGGGACATCATTTTATTTTTACTAACATTTTTAATATTAACCTGGCTATACCTTTAGAGAACCGGAAACACAGTTTGCTATCCCCTTCCACGACTGTAGTTCGATGATACTGGCGTAAAACACAAACAAATCACTCTACTAGGTATAGGAAGGAAGAAAAGTAGTTCATCCATTTACGTAAACTAGGAAATATCGCGATTTTGGGTTTGATAATTTTCATTAGGGTTTTGTTTAATCAAAGTACAGTACTGTATTAAGAATAAGTGTTTTTACTCACGAACTGAGTTATCCATGCGAACGTATTCATTATGCAGTGTATATTATACTGTCTACAGCACATTAGCGTACAGTATAGAGAAAGAAGGTAAATTGAAAAATAATCATAATATGAATATTTAAACACATTTTTGAAAATGTGTGGCCGTTCATTTCCGATATAGGCTTCAGTTCTAATGTGTATATTATCGCACTATAGACTTTTGCATCTAATTCCAATTGCCAGTTTTGTCCTTCATACTAGTAACTCATGTTGAAATAATTCTGTACCTACTCTATGAAAGAGTACCTTACGTACTGTAAATTCAATCTTCACTTCTGCCCGATCCGAAAATATAAAATTATGGCGCAGGATTGTAGAAAGGGGGGAAATCACGTGACAGTTAATTACTTAACGAGGCCCTTTTATTTAAGTTAAATTAAACAGCTGTATAATATTACGTAAATGTCCAATTACTAACAGAAATTAATGTTTTCAGAAAAGAGCTAAGACAGCCCAGCTTTTACAGAGGGACGAGCAGAAGCAGGTGGGGGAAATCGGGATGCGACGTAGGCAAACGGACAGTACCTGTGCGAAAATATGATTAAATATTGAAAACTCTTTCGTCACTGGAAAACGCGAACATATTTCTGGAACGTACTATACTCACTAACTCAGTACTGCTTACTATCTGCGGTCTTGGTTCTGTGTGGAGGACAGTTGGAAATTCACTAGTAGAAGGGGTGGGAGTGAAGTACATTCAAAAACTCAGGTACAATAAAAATTTAAGTCAAAATAAAATTATATCCCTGTAGAAGGATAAATCGTTTAATATGTTACTTAATTTAAATTGTATTTTAAAAAATTAAAATGCGATAATTTTGATCCAGAGAGCACTCATTTGGTGCAATGACAATTCCTTTAACATGTTTCTTAATTGTTATTACATGCAACCATAGTTTAATGAAGATTGACTTATCATTTATTTTTAATGTGTATACTTTATATTATTTGCTATATGTTTCCATTGAATTATGGTAATAACTTAATTTTAACCCTTGTTTTTTACGTCTTCAGTAAATGGCGCTTGGCCCATATGATTCTGAACCCTTCAAATGACTTAAATAGTGATATATATTATAGTGATATAACATAATTATATTTATTTCTTTCGATCTCCTATGTACCATTGCCATGGAATGAATAAATGTGTTTTTTCTTCCTACTCAAAAATGTTATATTTTGCACATAGGAGTTATTGCAGGAACAACAACGCTATAATCTGAGGTGGCGGTGAAAATGTATTGTTATTTTAAAAGTCTTGTATATAATTAGCTTTCGATATTACTTCATACAATCACAGAAACATTCTCTGTAGGATATCTTGAATAGCTTTCGATTGTTGCTGTCCAAGGCCCCTTATAGATGAAGTCATTTGTTTCCATTTCATTACAGGCCAATAGATGGCATCGTTATTTTAATTTTAAAACTCATTTATCTCATTAAATATCAGTCCTATCAAAATTTTTCTTAGAATAAAACTTATCGGAAATCATTTTTAAAGAAACGTTTTACGAGAAGATTCGAAGAGAACGGCAGTTACGTAGACTTTCAGCTCCCCACTACTTCCATTAATGCAGAACACAATGTCAATACGGCGGTTGCTGTCGTCTGCGATACAACGAACTTTTCTGTTGATTTTCGAGTTTGGCATTTTATCCGGTTATTATATGCTCATTTAAGTTGTGTTAACTCTCGCTAATAGTTTTATATTTTATGTTATCCGTCTTAGTATTTATTTTATTATTGTAAATATTTTTGTTTTATCACTATTATTATTATTATTATTATTATTATTAATGAATTAATTTGTATTACAATCTTTGTATCATTTCTGTCACGATTATTCTATTATTATTATTATTATTATTATTATTATTATTATTATTATTATTATTGTTTATATCATCAGCATTATTATTTGAACCCTGTACAATTTATGTAGACTATTGGACTGTACCCGAGCACGAGCATTATGCTCATTTCGGGTATCTATTCATATGTATTCAATTCAAATGTAAATTGTAAATAAATTTTAAATTTGATTTGACAAATGTAACATTTTTTATGAAAATCAGTAATAAGGAAGATATTTCGATTTATTTAATTCAAACCCCCTTATAACCCCCCTTTTAAATAAAGTATTTTGAATGCTATATAGCCTAAAATCTAAGTTACATCGAACTTAATTTATATTCCAGTTTTAATATAAATCGGTTCGGCCATTATCGCGTGAAAAGGTAACAAACATCCAGACAGACAGACAAACATTTCAAAAAAGCGATTTTCGGTTTCAGGGTGGTTAATTATACATGTTAGGACCAGTTATTTTTGGAAAAGCGAAAATTACCAGAAAAATTTCGGCTACCGATTTATTATTAGTATAGAATAGATATTGACTATCGGAATATCTCTATCATCATGCTTTTTAAGATTAGCTTAGTTTAGTTTAACTTTCTTTGTGTGGTAACATTAATGCTGAGAATGGCTGGAACCGGGGATCGAATTGGTCGCTGCCGCCTTTTGGTTATGTTCTTATTTAAAGCATGCCGTGATGTGCGATTTTTTTTTTGCTGCAAACTTGATGCTCCTCTGAATGGTGAAGATGATCCCAGGACGAGCGGACCCGCATCGATCTGCTCCGGGAGATGAGGGATACCGGAGAATGATTTTCCTTGCACGACACCACCGAGTTGACTATTAAACACTTCTCCTGCGAAAAGTCGCTGTCTCTATTTCCTCTTGATTTGCCACTACCGAACTTTTTTGTATCATTTCCACGCCTGAGAAAACACGTGAAAGGCCGTCGCACATCTCCGCAAATCAAGTGAAACGGGTCTTCGCGAGAAAACGTGTGATGAGAATGAAAGTGCGATTGCAGGACAGAGATGGTGCGTCAGCCTACTGTCACATCTCCAAATTCGGAGTTCTGCTATGTGGCTTGTACGTCGACTTTCTATTCCGGAGACCCTTATTCAGATCCTGTGGGTGCACCATTAGCCATACGCTTTCCATGTTACGGGACTCGACTTCAGACCCCGGCAAACTCAGTGGAACTTGTAGTGGACGAAGACTGGGAATGTGTGCAGGTTTCTTCATTGAATATTTTTCCTCCAGTTGACCACGTCTCCATTCATCATAATCACAATCTGGCTTCCATGAAGTTTATTATTTATTTATTTATTAGCCGTACCCGTGCGCTCCGCTGCACCTGTTAGAAATTAATATAAAGTAATTACATAATTAATATAGGACATTTGATCCAGGGAACATTCGTGCTTGATAGAAGGATAAATCGTTTAATATGTTACTTAATTTAAATTGTATTTAAATAATTAAATTGCGATCATTTTGATCCAAAGATTACTCATTTGGTGCAATGACAGTTCCTTTAACATGTTTCTTAATTTTTATTACATGCAACCATAGTTTAATGAAGATTGACATCATTTAGATTTAATGTGTACATAAACATGATTTTAAGAAATACAGGAAACGAATATTCAGAATAGCCTATCAAGTTTTCTGTGCATAAGAAGCTATTTTAATCTTACCTGTTCTCGATTCACTCAGAAGTTACTGTGATAACATTATAGCACTATGTCCATCTAGAGAAACTACACTTTCCAATGGTGAAATAATAATTAATTATACAAATCAGTTAATTTAGCTTCCGATATTACTTCATACAAACACAGAAACATTCTCTGTAGGCTATGTTTCATAGCTTTCGATTATTGTTGTCCAAGGCCCGTTATAGACGATGTCATTTGTTTTTTATTTCATACACCGCCTTAGATGGCAGTTATCTTAATTTTAAAACTCATTTATCTCATTAAATATCAGTCCTATCAACATTTTGCAAAGAATAAAACTTATCGGCAATCATTTTTAAAGAACCTTTTGTTATGTAACATTTTTCACAAAAGTTAATAATAAGGGAGATATTTCGATTTATTTAATTCAGGCCCATTTATAACCCCCCTTTTAAATAAGGTACTTTGAATGCCGTATAGCCTATAATCTAAGTTACAACGAACTTAATTTATATTCCAATTTTCATCGAAATCCGTTCAGCCATTATCGCGTGGAAAGGTAACAAACATCCAGACAGACAGACAAACAAAAATTTCAAAAAAGCGATTTTCGGTTTCAGGGTGGTTAATTATATATGTTAGGACCAATTATTTTTGGAAAATCGAAAATTACCAGAAAAATTTCGGCTACAGATTTATTATTAGTATAGATTTATTTATTTATTTATTTATTCTGCTGTAGTTAAAGCCATCATGCCTTCTCTTCCACATCACCAGAAATACAAATACAATAATAGAAATAAAATGGGGAAAAAACACTATAAACAAAGTAAAGCCACACAAAAATATACACAGTTTGCAGTCACACAAACTTTAAATGAGTGATTAAGTATCATAATTGTAGCATTGGTTTACATATTATTTTATGGTTAACATTATACAGGACTGTGTGTATAGGTATGTATGTATGTATGTATGTATGTATGAATGTATGTATGTGTTTATTTATTCGCACTGCAAATGGGTATATACCCGGTGGCAGTGGTAACTAATTACAATCAATAATGACAATTAATAAACAAAACTAATAAAAAACAATTAATAATAATAATAATAATAATAATAATAATAATAATAATAACAACAACAACAAGGATCATCCTAAATTAAATGAAGCATGGTCACTTAAAATAACATTTCAAGTAAATCTAATTTGTATCTTAACCCTAAGTTCGAACTAAGACCCACGAGTGTGAGAGGTTCATACCTGCACAAGTACCTTTCGGCACTACACTTATTTCGCTGTCAACTCACTCACTGCACTGATTCTACCTGATTTCACTAACACTTCTAACCATTTCACTGTTCAAATACTTTGCACTGCCACTTCACTGACACCAGCACACTTCACTTACACAATAGACTTCACTGACACTACACACCTCACTGACACAACACACTTCCTCACTGATAGAACACTTCAAATAACAAGATATCAATTTCACTCTTGAAGTAGTGTGTATAATATACTACCATCTATTAGTAAAGTCCTTAAGCCTATTTTTAAATACATTTTTGGTTATTGGTAAAGCCTTTAGTAAGTCTGCAGGTAAAGCATTCCAGTCCCTGATAGTACGATTGAGAAAAGAAAACTTTCCAGTGTCCGTCCTCTGTCTTCTTTCCCTCAATTTATATGAGTGGTCGTTCCTTGAAGAGTAATTTGGCGGTTGCAACCTATTTTTTATTTCTCTCCAGGCAGGCTTACCTCTGTATGTTTTGAACAGTGCGCATAATCGAGTTCGCGTTCTCCTGTCCGTGAGTGTGTCCCATTTTAATGGTGAATTATTACGACAACACTTGAGAGCCCGTTTTTTAATCTTTTCCAGTGTCTTAATATGTTATCACATTACATAACTGCTATCACAGATCGTTCATTTAGTAACATGTCCATGCATCTACGCATTTTACATTCCAAATTTTGTGTAGGGCCTATACCCTCATCGACATTTCAGCGTTTCTTTCTGCGTATAGGTGTATATTGAGATCCGGTAGAAATGACGAGGAGGATGAGGAATGTACAATAAGAGACAATTCATCTTTCAATTAGATGTATTTGGTTTCTTCCAAGCCAGAAATTTGCAGTCCTGTTCATTATTGCAATTGTTTCAGAGATTGCTTTTCCGAATTTTCCTTAATGTTTATACTAATGGTATCTTTTCAGCCTCTCTGAGGTCTGTCCTTTTTTTTCTAGCGTCAGTTGGACTCTTCACTGCTAAATTAACTTTTTTCATTTCGCTTTCCTTCTCGTGACGTATTCTTAACTATCTTAATTGTCTGTCCATTGTGTTTTTAATTACATTTCTCTTGACGTTGATATTCCCTCCTACTCCTTCATTTCTTTCTACCTGTAGTATTAAAGTGGATCGCTTGAAGAAATCCGTTTTGTATTCGTTGAGGTATATGAAAATGTGTATTTTTATAACTTGTTTTCATTAGGATATTTTTGCTCCAGGGAACTGAGTTATAAAATATTATTTTTACTTATATCTGTAATGGAAAATTTTGTGTCCGCCTTCACTTTGTATGGAAATTGGGTAATAAATGTGTAATGTGAATTTAAATAGTGCCTTACAGCCTAGATCATATATACCCCAGATAGGTCGGCCTTATAGGCTTTGAAGTTAACTTTTGTCAGGTTTACTACGCTGCCATCTAGTTGTTACATAAGGAGTCACGTCATAATTCCCATTTGAATTGCATTAGCGACTGTATTGCCATCTGGTGTTCGTTTACTGCGGACGGATGGCGATCCTGGCGGTTGTTCTCTTCAAAGTGCTGCCGATTTTAACATAGCGATGACTTGTCTGTTACATATATATGATGTAGGCTTACAGTGGAAAGTCTCTTTTCGGGCACCTTTTAATTAACGGATAATTTAAAAACTCCCTTAAGGACACTGGGACTGAGTTTTGAAACTTTTAAAATTTATGATTAATTTCTTCCAAATTCGGCGGGTTTGTCACGTGTGTACATTTAAATAACAGTACCAAATTTCATCAAGTTTTAGTCATTAATTCCTTAGATATTAATTTTCATTTATTTCAATGATATCAAATTATGGATAAATTTAAAACATCCCTGACGGCTTCAGAATTGTTTTTGCTTTTAAAAATTCTCTGTGAAGGACTTATATTTCATGATAAGGAAAATTGCGCATGGATTTTTAAATTTGAGAATTGGTTCATGAGGTAAAACTTTTCTTACAAATTATAATTTTTGCTGATACTTTTCTTTAATCTTAGCATGTAGGCTTTCACGGCCGGTGTCTAATTGAAATGGAGCTTCTGGGCTAAGATGCCGTGGTCTACTGGTGAAGATATTCCCAGACGTTTCGTCTACTACTGCGGCAGACATCTTCAGTGGTGAGGTATCCTAGGTCTAAGTCTTCTGCTAGAGGTATCTCTTTGACCTAGGATACCTCACCACTGAAGATGTCTGCCGCAGTAGTAGACGAAACGTCTGGGAATATGTTCACCAGTAGACCACGGCATCTTACCCGGAAGCTCCATTTCAATTTTTTTTAATTTTTAAAAGTTAAAAATTCATATCATGAAAAGTTTTCAGTGAAGAGGTGATTCCATGCACAGCTTTGTGTATTGGAGTGTGCTGAGTATTCTTGCAAAGTTTAATGTAAATCCAAGCAAATGGAAATCGCTAGAAACTTTATTATTGACCAAAAGCGTAATTTTGAAAAAACTTTATTTTTAGTGGGTGTGAAAACGTAGTTTTGAGAAAACTTTATTTTTAGTGGGTGTGGTAGATTTAAAAGAGCTGCGCGTAGCATTTTAAAAATGATCACCAGACCTTTAAAAGTAGTAGGTGAGGGCTAAATGTAGGACAGAATGTCAAGCAAATGTATAAGATATTCATTCATTCATTGTTTTGCCCAAAGGCAGATTTTTCACTGCAAACCTAGCTTTCTCCAATTTTTCCTATTTTCTGCCTTAAAACAAAAATATTTATTTTTACCATTTTGGCCAAAAATTCAGTCCTAATGTCCCTTAAGCGCATATCCTGCAACACGGACGCTGACATTTATTTTCATTTCCTCCGTTTCAAAGTGACAAGTTCGTATATATATATATATATATATATATATATATATATATATATTTTTGCAATGTCAAGGCTCCTTAACATGTCGTTATTCGCCTTGACTTTACGAGCGTGGTTCATAGATGTCGCTAGTGCCGAGAAGCGTAGACCATTTAGTTCTTCGGAGACTATCCAGAGTGCACCGCAGGCGGTGGATTTACATTACACTCGTAATGATAATTATAATGTAGGAGAAAGCAGTAAGCAGATTTAAAAAAAGAACAAATTGTATGTAACCAAAAATTGTTGAAAAGCGTGTAGTAATACAACAGTAATTAGACTACTTCTTGTAGTATTTTATTGATAGTACACATTTTCTGAACCCTGAGCCCTAAAATAAACGGGCCACGGACCTGCACTCATATCCCCATGACCCCTGTAATTATTCTAAATTTAATTAATAGTTACATCTATCTCTGCCTATTCAAGTCATAAATCGATCGATCTACTATCTAAAAGCTAAATTGGCTAGTCTCTTATATTGAGACAACTCATCCTGCCTAAGGTATTTCCGTGGTTTTCCTAAGGCGTTAAGACAAATGTCGGGATGAGCCCTAAGAGAAATGGGCCCGGACCTGTATGGCCTTCCCTATAAATTCCCCCTTTTCTAACAAACGACGCCGTAATGCCCTAGTTCAAAATCTATAAAATTACCTGTTACATGTGCAAGGTCACTCATGTAGTCGCAGTGCGAAAGGACAGGGAACTTTCAATTTGGAGATTCAGAATTCACGGCGTCTCTTCTGACGGTGTTCACCTGCCTAGTCATTGAACAAAAGACGACAGAGTCTTCTCGACTCCTCCTGCACTGCGAAATTACATAGTTCATTTCAATGTGCAGATTTACACCAGCCATTTCTTCCTCGTCCCGTCCCGTGATCATTTTGATCACATTTTCGTTCCCTCGCGTATGTGGTACCTAAGAGGTTACGTCCATTTTCGGTTTTTCCCCTTCAAAATTTTCTAGAGCTCCTCCAGTGGAGCAGCGTAACCCGGAGTGAGACTAGTGGCCAACAAGCTTGGAGCTCACATGTTTAGTTTCTTACAGCCCCGAACCCCTTGCAAGGACGCGTTTTGCGTACCTTTTTAATTTGTACTCCTAATTCTCCTCTTTCAGTTCAATTCAAATTTCTGAACGCTAAACTTCCAATTTAAACTGGCATTCTGTTTTGATATAATTTAATTATTATTGACTAATTGTACATTTCCGGTAACGTACACAACAGCGCAAAGCTTTTCAGGAGGTATATTTGTGTGTCACATTAACATTTTATGTGTTGTCATAGTGAATCCATGAGCCGCCATTTACTATTTATTGTATAATACAAAATAAATACATATATACATATTATGGACGTAACGCACACCCGTTTGATCAAGCTCGTGTTCTGGGGCAGTTCCCATAAATAACTTCTGTACTAAATGATTCAATAAAAAAAGTATTGAATGCAAACATAGTGTTATTCGAAATGTATGTGTACACATTACAGACAATGTTCAAAACTAATTTAATATAATTGTAATTGACATATTGATAGATTCGTTATGCAGAATGTCACGTTAAAATACTATTTACTGCACATGTGTGAAGTTGAGCGCATGGTTACTGCGATTAGCCTGTAGGTGAAACATTTGCCGGGTGTCTGAGCAGAATTCCAACTAAATTATATATATATATATATATATATATATATATATATATATATATATATTATATAATGTGCTCCAACCACGAGAAAGTCTCTGCCGGATGAGACGAATGAGGGTAATGCTGTGAATGAATGTTGATGTCATAAGATGTCATAAGGTCACACATGTGGGTACTTTTATCTCTATTGGCTAGCTCTCACAGCACAAACCATAACATTGATACAGACATATTGATACTACCCTAGTTAACAAAAATTAGATCACAGTTAATCTCCTGGTCTTTTAAACTCTTCATAAAGGAAATAACATATGCAGGAGAGCGCATGGTTTTTAAACTGGCGTTATAACGGTAATATTATTTATCTACTTCGCTCCAATAGATGAGGCAATAGTAAGCACATTCCCTTCACTGTTGATCTCCTGGTTGGAGAACAGTACGGGGTGAACCGTAAGTAATTTCATTAATCAGAAGGTTATTCTTTGAGATATTTCAAACAAAAAAGTTCAATACAATTTGGTCGTTTTTGCTTCCTTTCCGAGATGAAAATTGTTTTTTTATGAAACATTTCATAGCGTGTTTTAGGGAAGTCATTGATTTAATTCCAAATATGCTCAGTCAATTTAAGAGAGCAGTGTATTATTATAATTAAATACTCGAAATAATTTTAGTTTTGCCCTTCATATGTGCAGAAATTTGATGCGAACAAATGTAACATTTTAAAATTCCTTTTCAGAACGAAAAGATGCATATTTCAAATTTCTGCACACTTAAAGGACAAAACTAAAATTGTTTCAATCATTTATTGTCATAATAATACACTGCTCTCTTAAATTGATTGGGCATATTGGAAATTCAATCAGTGGCTTTCCCAAAACGCTATGAAATGTTTCATATAAAACTATTTTTATCTCATAAAGGAAACAAACACGAGTAAAATTGTATTAAACTTTTTCGTTTCAAATATCTCAAAGAGTAACCCTCGGAAATTAATTGCATTCTCTCTGTATATTAAACCAACAGCGAGTAGCCTATAATAATAATAATAATAATAATAATAATAATAATAATAATAATAATAATAATAATAATACATTTAAAATTCAATAATTTCATCAACGTGTGCATGTGGAATAGTCCGTTCTACGCCAAACATAAGGGACTAGGCTATATATACTCTGTGCATTTCGAACTGTACAGCCCCCAACCCCTTGCAAGGACGCGTTTTGCGTACCTTTTCAATTTGTCCTCCCAATTCTCTTTCGATTTTTCGAACTGGCGGATCAAGATCAAGCAATGGACAGCATTTGCCACGCGTGGTTACCCAATTCCTGGACCATTCTCCTCAACTAAAGTTAGCTGGGACAGCCGGGATTACCAATGCTTCAGTTCACAGTGTTCAGTTCATTGATTAGTGCGTGGTTTGTACGTTTGTATGTGATCTTGAGTCACCACTATGAAATGCGCTCAGAATAGTGGATAAGTAGCAATTTGTTAGAAAGCCCATTTCTGTGTGCAACAGACTATCAGAAAGACGACAATTTTTAAATGATGGTAATAATAAATAATAATGATAGATTCAACTCTTGTAAAAGCGCTTGTAACATAGGAATGTACGTGTCTCTTTCACAGAGTGTTAGAATTGAGTCTGTTTAGCTATGTTATTGTAACAATGTACGCACTGTACGTCTCTCTATAAATCACATCTTTGAAGAGAATTGTAATTAGATGTAAAGCTATAGAATAGGAGTTTCAGTAGGTAGTCGCAGTACGTGTATATATTGTACTACATGAAAGCGTGTGGAGAGAGAGTACAGGAGCTTTAGTGTACGTTATGTGCATACATTAATTTAAAGCTGTTTTAGTACTACCGCGTTCCCTTGTGTGGTTCGATACCAGAAGTTTCTGAATCTTATTTGTCGTTTGGAAGTTAAGAGTATTGTGTGAGACATGGTTCAAATATCCGTATACAAGAGTCTAGAGGGCCATATATAAAGTAAACTTAATACTTGTAACTTTACTTATACTGTAGTTTGTTATATATACTACATTCCATTTTTTAGTTACTGTTACCTGGAAATTTTCGTCTCTTTGGTTGCCCTAAAAGTTTTTTTTTTGTGAAATCTTATAAATTGAGAACATTAAATTTCTTCGACTTCATTTAATACATTTTGGAGAAGTTCATTTCTCATCTCATAATGTTTGTGGACCTACAGGTAGCCGGCCTGAAGTTGCGCTCGGGCGCGGGTTCGAATCCCGCTTTGGCTGATTACCTGGTTGGGTTTTTTCCGAGGTTTTCCCCAACCGTAAGGTAAATGCCAGGTAATCTATGGCGAATCCTCCGCCTCATCTCGCCAAATACCATCTCGCTATCACCAATCTCATCGACGCTAAATAACCTCGTAGTTGATACAGCATCGTTAAATAACCAACTAAAAACATTGAATTTCAAATAATATATTATTATTATTATTATTATTATTATTATTATTATTATTATTATTATTATTATTATTATTATTGGTTCTACAGAATTATCTGTTATGGTTATAACCAAAGTTATATAAGTTTGTGTACTTAGAAAAAATTAACTTTACTTTCACACAAAAAAAATCTGTGGGTGATAGAGAAATAATGTGTTAATTTTTGGATTCTACGCTGTACAATAGATAAAAGTCACCAAGAACAGAGGTGACACATCGCCTGTGGGCTAATGTTACTGTCGTCCAGCACAGTTGACGTGTCTAGTCGAACATTTCTCATTCTTTGTTAATATTTTGTCATTTAAATAATCGAGTTTTACCATACTAGTATAGCTGTTGATTGATTATATAATAATATTTACGAACTTATTTTTAATATTTGTGTTTCTTTGTTTTTAGGTAAATAACATTTGCTTCCCGGACGGCCATATAATAGAAGTATGCTTATGCATTAGATGTATACATTAGTGAGTATTTATATCAAGAATTTCTTCTAATTATATTTTCGTTAGCATCTACTGTATATCTTCACATTTACACTCTTACTTACACGTCATGCATGTGTTTATTCAAAAGTAAGTTCCCTTTTTGAAAAGCTGTATATTCTGTATATATCTGCAGTTTGGTTTCATATAGAGTACATTGTACCATTACTGTTTAGAACAGGTCTGCACAAGGTTTGCGCTCTCCGAGCCGGCTCACAGCTCATGAGCGGATTACAGATATTAGCTGCGCTCTGTATAGGGTGGACTGAAAGAATGGGGTGGATCTCGTACAAAATATACACAAAAGGAAGTACTATTACGAGTGTTTATGAAATGAATTCCCGTTCAGTGTTTGCAAAACTAACTTTGACTATTATTAATTAATAAAAAAATATTTATTTTACAGAAATAATAGAAATTCTATAGCTACTTAAATGTACAATATCATTTTGTTATATTTTTATTTATCAGTACATGAAAACGAGGTTTTACGAGTATGCTGTTGGCAGCTGAAAGGAACAGTAGCCTACTGATCGTAATGAAACATCAGTTACAGATGTTCGATGTCTGCCTTTATTAAAGTTGATTATAGAAAACAGTTGCTCACAAATGTAAATGTTGAGCCAAACATAGCAATCATTTTCACATCCAGCCTGTGTAGTCATGGATATTATTGCTAATGTTTAGTCTTGTAAAACTCAACCAGGCTAGTAGTATTATTCAAACGATCTTTAGCCCGTAGGCCACATTGAAGATCAATAAGTTCGAGCTGCAAATCGTTAAATGTTAAATGTTATGTTCCGTCTTTTAGATTCCTCCATACTGTACTGTAGCAGTAGGTAAGCAACGTGAAACAGTTACTCAGAATAAGCCTACACACTGCACTCCATTAGATAGCTGAATGGTTGTTTCCCTCTCCTCTACTTATACCAAGTCTATGTCATTCTGACGTACCTTCCTCTCCGTTTCGGCGAGCGGTAAACACCGCTCTCCCGCTCCGAAGGAGCGCGCGCGCTCGTTGAGCGCTCTTTATGCTTTAGAAGGTTTGAAGTTTTTTACCGATGCGTGTTTCATTGCTGTGGTAACTGTGTCACACTTATATAAACAAAAATTGTTCAGAGTACAGATAGCAGTTGTAGGAGAGTAATTTTAATAATTTTTACAATGGTTTTACGTTTACGAGTTCGAATTGGTCTCCTTCAGTGCTATTACGAATGCAATAAACAATATGCATATACATCGAGAAGATATCGAACGTTACATGGATTGAGAAATGGACAGATGAGACACATCTGGAATTGAATGGATATGGGCAAAAGATAATCCGAACACAATTATATAGCAAAGATTACATGATATCAAGGTTATTGTCTGGTGTAGTTTTACGTCACATTGTCCACACCTGTGGAGTAACGGTTAGCGCGTCTGTCCGCGAAACCAGGTGGCCCGGGTTCGATTCCCGGTCGGGGCAAGTTGAGGTTTTTTTCCGGGGTTTTCCCTCAACCCAATATGAGCTAATGCTAGGTGACTTTCGGTGCTGGACCCCGGACTCATTTCACCGGCATTATCACCTTCATCTCATGCAGACGCTAAATAACCTAAGATGTTAATAAAGCGTCGTAAAATAATCTACTAAAAAAATCAACTACGTCACATTTTATAATAAGACCGTATTTCTATGAAGAAATTGAAAATGGACAAACAAAAACAGTGACGGTAACCGGGCAGCGATATTTTCAATTTCCACCTTACATACACAACAATGTAAAAACACTATTGCTCAACAGAATTGATGATCGTATAATTAGTAGGCATTTTCCGAACAGTTGGCCTTCTAGGTCACCAGACATAAATCCAGCTGACTACTGGTTATGGGGTTATCTAAAAGAAAAGACCTACTACACGTGAGGAACTGAAACGGTCATTATCGGGTGTCATTGAAAACATCTTTAGGAATGTGCTTACTAATGCCTTTTATAGCATAGCTGTTTCTTATTTTTAACAACACGGTGGTGGTTATATTTAATTTTTTCGTGTTTTAATAAAATCTCATTTCTTTACGAAGAAATTGGTGTTTTAATTTTTGTGGAATCTAAAAATTTGACAAACTTATTACCATTTCAAATTTGGAACTTACCTTTGAATAACCTTATACATATTCATTTTCTCATTTATTCATTCATTCATTCATTCATTCATTCATTCATTCATTCATTCAAATTTTTGTAGCTAGGTCTAGCCTTATTGTTTTTTTTATTATTTATTTTTTTTAATTATACACGCATTTTGATTTTGATCAGCACCGTTTGTCTTTATAGTGTGAAGATTATTTTTATCTTAGTTATAAGTTGGAAGTCAAACTGCTCGAAGGTCGGGTGTCGAAATTCCCCAGTCAGAGGAAGGAGATATTAGATATTTTTCAGCACCTAACATGGACATCGCATCTGACGAGCTATTCAGTTGAAAGATTATTACAGAAGTAAATAATAGAGAATTTCCCTGTGACGTCACAACTGTCTTGTTTACTCTTCTGTAAGCCGCGTATCTCATCATGTTGTGGGTAGAATACACACATCGACTAAGGTGGAATAAGCACAGGATACATTTCAGCCTAACACCAGCTGTGTCATAATACGGTGTAAACCGAAAGTGTTGCAGAATGTGACGTTTCACGACTCAACACAGGTCTTTCCTTATCAGAACATAACGTTATATCCGGCGATAACATGAGTCACACGGATTAAGAAGTGAAGCGTACACTTTCCTCTTATCGTCACGATACGTTGGTTAGGTGTTATGTTTTAGGTGTGAAGAGGACGAGAAATGATAGTTTTAACATATAATTTGTGCGCTTTTCAGGGTTGCCATACATACGACTATAGTTGTACGCATACGACTATTTTGACTAATTGTACGAGGTACGACCGCACTCTATGTCGTACGCAATTTTGTACGACTATTTCACTGAAGGGAAAAAAATAATTGGGTACTTATAATGTTTCTCTATAATTAAAATAAAATTGATGTTAATTCGTTCCTTTTAGACAAGTTTTCTTCATTTAATATGTCCTGGACTAATATGAAAGAAACATGCTTTTAAGGAGGGGCGGGGGAATGCTTTGAAAATCGATCTGGTATAGGTCGCGCCAGGGATTTTGGCAGATTGATTTTCTTAATGCGATCTGGAGAGCGAGTTCTCACCGCTGCAAGATCGGCTGTTATCTCTGTCGCAGTGGAATGGGTAGGACCTAACTAAACAAATATTACAGTAGTCTATATGTGTCTTTGGTATTCCCAAGAAACTTGTTCGATTAATTAAAATGTGTCTCAATGAAACTTAAAGCAGAGTCCGTATAGGCCAGTTTCTATCTGATGCTTTTCCAATTCACTGTGGGCTAAAGCAAGGAGATGCACTATCACCTTTACTTTTTAACTTCGCTCTAGAATATGCCATTAGGAAAGTTCAGGATAACAGAGAGGGTTTGGAATTGAACGGGTTACATCAGCTTTTTGTCTATGCGGATGACGTGAATATGTTAGGAAAAACTCCACAAACGATTAGGGAAAACACGGAAATTTTACTTGAAGCAAATAAAGCTATAGGTTTGGTGGGAAATCCCGAAAAGACAAAGTATATGATTATGTCTCGTGACTAGAATATTGTACGAAATGGAAATATAATCTGTTATATATATGGAAATATATATGTATATGGAAATATGTTAATCCTTAGTCAATAGATAAGACTGAGTTTTACGAAATACGAACATTAAGGGATGGAAAATGGGAGGCAGTAATGATCAAAATAATTATACCGATTTATTTTGTTTAACCAGCAGACGTGCAGTCTTTAAATTTAATACAAAGATTCACTCATAGAATTGGGTTAGACTATTCATCTCATCTCTCAGAATTGTTTCTAAAATGTATAAGAAAAGTAAAAAAATTCAATTTCATGTAGGCTACTCCCTTGAATTAACTTCAGTTTTTTTTTTTTTTTTTTTTTACTTCCGAGCAGAGAGGAGAGAGAAAGAAGTCGACGATTTTAAAAATTCACTAAACTATATTTAACTAGAGACGTAAAATTTAAAGTGAAGGTTACTCTCTACAATATTGGTTAAACATTCTTAGATTTTTTAAATACCATATCCTAAGGTACTGATGAAAAGGCAGAAGGGAGTGAGAAATCTCATGTCATCCGATCTCGATGAAAGTCGATATCTGGGGATCTTTGCGATCACAGAATACGAATAAGGTATTATTTAGTCCGACTTTGTCCTAAAGTGGTGGAGTTGGACAAAAATGGGTGAAAAATTAAATTAGATATCTTAGGGGTTTTCGAGACGAAAATTACGAATAATACAATTTGTGCGAATTCAATATGGCATTTTCAGTACTATGAATTATATTTAAACAAATTAAACATCGGATATCGCACAGGTAACACATGTACAGTATTTAAGGGGGTATGGAACACCTTTTGATAGTAGGCCTATACATTTAGTACAATCCAAAGTGTAATTTCTACATATTCTGAATGAATGTTGTGCTGGAATTTAATATAGTCATCAGCCAATACCTCTAGATTAATAAACTTTTTAGAATCCATAAAATACAGTATTTATTGTGAATGGTAATTATATTTTTCAATTGGTGCAATTTGTGCAGGGAAAATTGGTTTCTCCGATATTTTGTACGATTTCGAATATTTTAAAATGCTTTCTTCTCTGTTCTATTCACAATGTGCGTGTGAAGAAATTATTGCCCTTGTAATATCCATTACAATCCTATTTATTATACTCTTATATAAATCTAACTTCTGCAGCATGCAATTTTACCCAATTAACCAAATTATATTTTGATTATTAAGAAGAATCGTAATTTTATTAACTTGAATTGTCGCACCGCCAGTGACGATCCCTAGATTATTACTGGACAAATCTTGTATATTGATCTGGTAAGGGTAGAATTTTCCTTTTAATTAAGAATTAATTTAATTTAGAAAATGTAGGAGACGTATTGTAAAATCATTGGGAACGGAAGTCATTTACATTTATTAAAGGTATTTTTTGAGTAGGACTGTACCGTGGTGTGTTTCATAATAAGGATAATTGATATGAGCTGCTGTTATGAAAATATGAACGACTCAGAATGTTATCGCATCTCATTCTCGCAGCTTACAGAAACAATATTGGCTCGCCTACTGGAAATGTCATCGCGGTCATCTGCCAAAATCGGTGCCTCCGACTTATAACTATGCTTGCCATGCAAGTCATAATTTGTCATCTTGAGCTCTAGGTTTCACGTAGACGGCGCAGTTATATCAAAGTAATACGAGTTTAATTTTATTAACTTCCTTGTTTGTTCGATAAAGGAAATCTTTTATCAATTAAATAGTACCGCAGTAGCATTAAGAAGTCCTAACGCGCCGACATTATAGAGGTGTCGGGTTTGAGTCGACTGTAGATGAATTAATTTGATATAATTTTCAGCCGCCGCATTTATTGATACTAGAATAAGCCTATCTGCCGCCGCACCGGCCAAAGATCAAATTCTGCTGACTTTAAATATAAGAAAGTTCATTCTAACCAAGCGTCATCGTGCACGCTTACGCCTAGCCGTCCACTGGCACCGTGAACGGCCGAATATTTGTTAGGCCGTATACGGCCGAATACCGGACGACCGGCAGAAGAGCCGATCGATCGTCCAATGGAGCCGACGCTTCGGCCGTCAATTACCAGTTGTATGTCCTCGTGCTACATGCTTATACTTAATACATACATACATACATACATGCATACATACATACATGCGCTCGGGCGCGGTTCGATCCTCGCTTGGGCTGATTACCTGGTTGGGCTTTTCCGAGGTTTTCCCCAACCGTAACTTAAATGTCAGGTAATCTATGGCGAATCCTCGGCTTATCTCGCCAAATACCGTCTCGCTATCACCAATCTCATCGACGCTAAATAACCTCGTAGTTGATACAGCGTCATTAAATAATCAACTAAAAAATTACATGCATGCATACATACATACATACATACATACATACATACATACATACATACATACATACATACATACATACATACATACATGCATGCATGCATACATACAAATGGCTTTTAAGGAATGACGAAAATATAGGGTATATCCGATGCTTAGAGAAAGGTGTCGCCTGGGTAATTTTCATCATATACGCCTACACAATAAACTTCTAGAGCATAGTGCTATGTTTTTCGATTACTATCGGGTGAATGTTGATACATTTCAATAGCTATATTTTAAATGTAATTCGTCCATCAATCTCAAAATGGTCAAATTTCAGAGAAGTTGTACCACCTGAGAAACGTTTGTCAGTGATCTTAAGGTAAGTAGTATATGAATAATAGTTTGTTAAGCCTTAAAAATTTTATTTCACTTGTTTAACGAAAAAAAAAAAAACACACACACAAGAACTAATTAATTTTTCGGCGTTCATGGCGAAATTTATGGAAACAGTCATCACGTGTTGCCCTATTCGGCCGAATGAGACCGGAAAATCCCATCTGAATTGGATCGAATCGGCATTCGGCCGTCGTCGGCCGCAAACGGCCGAATAGGACGAGTGTAATGGACGCGCGCCAATGCATTCTCTTGTTGTGGGATCATTCGGCCGTGTACGACCGTAAACGGCCGAGTTGTTATTCGGCCGAATTCGGTTCCAGTGGACGTCCAGCCTACTGCGATGACAATGTTGATGATGAAGAAATGGGTGGTGATTTGTTTCAGTGCTGAATGTCATTGTAGATGTGAACTATAATTTGTAGCATTTTTAGTTGGAACTAAAATTTACTGGTAGATATATTTATTTTGTGATTATTTATCAACTGCGTAATGACATGAAGGTGATAATGCTAATGAAATGACTCCAGCACCGAAAGTTAACTAGCATTTGCTCTTAATGGGTTGAGGGAAAACCCGGAAACAACGTCAACCAGATAACTCGTCTCATCCGGGATTTAAACTCTGGCCCGCTCGTTTCACAGTCAGACGTGATAACCACTACTACACAGCGGTGAACTAGAAGTATATTAGGAAGTTGAGAAATGTAGGACAATTTTATGCTGAAGTACAACAATTTTCATAAGTTAGTACGACGGTTTCGATTCCTTTATCTGGCAACCCTAGCGCTTTTAGTAACGGCGAACTGGAATATAGAACTCTTTATTTTGTGGTAGAGTGTCACGAGATGATGCATGTGCCAACTTAACATGTGTTGGCCACCTATCACATATTTGTAACCTACCGAATCGAAATCTGGGACGAATATCCGCACAGATTACCATCGCAGATGCTGCAACTTGGAAATTCGTTTTCGTTTGGAAAGGTTGATTAAAGAAGTCGAAAAATAAATGCCTGTAACAAAATAATATGGTTCATTATAAGTATACCACATTTTGTGGACATACGCAGATTGGCAACTTTGCACATCGTTTTTAGTGGGTTATTTTACGACGCTGTATCAACATCTCAGGTTATTTAGCTTCTGAATGAAGTGAAGGTGATAATGCCAGTGAAATGAGTCCGGGGTCCAGCACCGAAAGTTACCCAGCATTTGCTCATAATGGGTTGAGGGAAAACCCCGGAAAAAACCTCAACCAGGTAATTTGCCCCGACCGGGATTCGAACCCGGGCCACCTGGTTTCGCGGTCAGACGCGCTAGCCGTTACTACACAGGTGTAGACTTGCACATTGTTGCTCAATATCTTCTAAGATAAATAATAATAGCGAATTCTGTTTTTATACAGATATAGAATTCATTTCTTGTCTTTTCAATCAATTCCATAACTATTCGTATTATATCTGAACAAGAACCGAACTTCGCTTTCATTGCCTTGCATTTATTTCTATTTTTTTTTTTGTTGGTTTTATATGGGCTAAAAGTTACGTAATTTTCAATGCATCACATGCTTTCGTTATAATACGAGGCGCATCCAGAAAGTAAGTTTCCCGATTTTTTCCCCTTGAAAGTAAACGTAATTAGCCGTGTCAATTGCGCATGCGTAACAGATCTATGACGTATCAATCATATGCCAGCCGGACAGGTCCCGCCTGGTGCCAGTAGCGTGGCAGCAGTGGTCTGAAATGGAAGCCCTTATTCCTTCTCCCGCCGCCTGCGAGGTTCGGTCGGTGATAAAGTTCTTTAATGCACAAAGCATTGCACCAATTGAAATTCATCGGCAGCTCTGTCAGGTCTATGGGCCGAACATCATGAGTAAGCAGATGGTGCGTCGCTGGTGTAGGCAGTTTTCCGAAGGTCGTCAAAGTGTCCATGATGAACAGCGCAGTGGGCGACCGTCCCTCATCAATGATTGTGTTGAGCTGGTGCGGCAGTGCATCATGGAAAACCGTCGCTTCACGATTACGAAGCTGAGCAGCCATTTTCCGCAGATATCGCAATCCTTGTTGCATGAGATTGTCACTGAGCACCTGCTGTTCAAAAAAGTGTGCCAGGTGGGTGCCGAAAAACCTGACACCCGAACACAAATTGCAACGTTTAGGAGCAGCACTGACATTTCTGCAACGGTATCACGATGTCGGCGACGAGTTCCTCGACAGGAATTTCACGGGCGATGAGACTTGGATTTCGCACTTCACCCCGGAAACCAAGCAGCAGTCAATGCATTGGCGGCATAGTGGATCTCCGGTCAGGACGAAATTCAGACAGACGCTGTCTGTACGGAAAGTGATGTGCACGGTGTTCTGGGACAGGAAGGGCATTCTGCTCATTGACTTCCTTCCAAGAGGTGAAACAGTGAACGCTGACCGTTACTGTGAAACACTGCGAAAATTGCGACGTGCCATTCAAAACAAGAGGCGTGGAATGCTTACTGCAGGTGTTGTGCTCCTCCATGACAATGCTCGTACACATACGGTTCGGCGCACAGCAGCTGTTTTGACGGAATTTGGCTGGGAGTTGTTTGATCAACCACCCTACAGTCCCGATCGTGCTCCCAGCGATTTTCACGTTTTCTTGCACCTCAAGAAATTCCTGTCCTCCGGTGAGCGTTTTGGCAACGACGAAGGGCTGAAGACGTCTGTCACACGCTGGTTCCATTCACAGGCGGCAGAGTTCTACGACAGAGGGATACAAGTGTGTCAATTCTGATGGTGGCTATGTTGAAAAATAGCTGGAACATTGCTCTACCTGTTGCCAATAAATGTTTTCCTGAAAGTGTGTGTTCCTTTTTTTTTTTTAATAGAGAAACTTACTTTCTGGATGCGCCTCGTAGTACCATAATTTTAAATGCATCATATGCTTTCGTTCTAATAGTACCATCTCAGACGAAGAAGGTAGTTTTTCTTGTTATTCTTACAATAGCCTACTTTGCGGCAGGTTGCAGGTCTGCAGTCTAAGAAAGAGACGCATGTCCTGTATGTCATATCAGTCTCAGATTATTAGATGATTCCATAATTTCTTGTCTATAGATTCCCTTCAACCTTTTGTAAAATTCGTAGTTATTGCACATGAACACATAACGTCCAATAGCTTAAGAGGAAAGCTTGTATACAAACGGCATTCCAGAAACCTTTTATTTATTTATTATTTTGCGGTATTGTGTTTGTTGAAAACGTTTGTGAAAACACCGGAAATATATATTTTTTTTAATATCACATGACTTTCTCTTACTGGTAGAGTGAGGAAGACCTTATTCACAACATTTTCTTAGTTTCTTTTTGGCATTGAAGCCAGAAATTGCTTAAGTACGCGCAAAAAGTAATATTTCGTCATACGTGTTGTGCTAGTTAAAAACTGGACTCATTCCGGATTGAGTAGGCGCGTTTGTCGTACCAAATTCGTTGTTAGTGCTGGCCACCCACAAATTTCGCGTAGTACGGCAAAGATATCTGACAGAGGAAGCTGTGTGGGTGTCTCTGGTGGGAAGATAGAATAAAACTTTCTGTTTTCTCGTACAGCCGTTATCACGAACCATTAATGCCGCTCAATATATCTTTCAGTAGAAATTTATTGCGAATGGGTGAAGAGCCTCAAGCACTCGTTGCCACGATAACTTGGAGGCAGCGTCTGTCAAACTTCAAGGCAGAGATTCCCATTATTCTTCACGTGAGCTAAGTGATCCGTAATCTATTCATGGAAAGATATGCTAAGTATATATCTCAAGAAGTTTTTTTTTTACAGTGGTACCATAACTTACTCTCTTGCGTGCTAAAATTTGAAAGACGTAAGCAAACAAACCTTCCCTTCTCGCAAACTCGTAGCCGCATATCATAATAATTAATAAATAATATCGAACCAATTATGCAAATCTGGCTTTCAGGTAGTAGCTCCCTGTAAAGCAGGTTTGAATGATTTCAAGGAAAAATTGTTCCGGGGTCGGGTATCGACCCCGGGACCCTTCGCTTAACGCACGAATGCTCTCCCGACTGAGCTACCCCAGGAACAATACACGACACCGTCACAATTTTTCCCTTATATCCATACAACTCAAATGGACTGACAAGACGTCAGAATCCAACTTTGAGTGGACACAAATTGTGTGTGACTTAAATTGTGGCTTCCTGTTAACGTACCCGACCCCGGAACAATTTTTCCTTGAAATTATTCAAGAAAGCCAGATTTGCATAATATATTCGTTTCTCAATATGTCCGCCCATCTGTTCACGCTCATAGCGCCGAAGTTATTTATGAGTACGTAGATCTCGGATATTTTAACTCTAAAAATGCATGTTTAGGCTCCGAAAGTAGTTTTAAAAATGTTATATACAATTATGCAAATTTTTATTTGGTTATAGGTACCTAAAAAGGGGACAGAAGCTTTGGAATTAAAATTTACATACACTATTACACTTTTATTACTTAATACCACTTTTAACCATTAAAACGGTACGGAACGACGTGTTTCAACCAAACGGCTGCTTATCCTAAAATGTTTATCATCTCCCTAACATTTGTTTGTTTTTATCACCTCCCTAGCATTTGTTTGTTTTTATCACCTCCCTAGCATATGTTTCTTTGCCAACATTGCAGTTTCAATAATTATACCTTTTGAAATGATTCATTTTTATTTCATCATCCGCAATTAAAAATGTTCTATCATTTATCTTGTTTATATTATTTGGGGGGGGGGGGATCATTGTGAATTCGGAACAGGCGACTCGCCTAATCCATGAAGTGAAGAAGAAGAAGAAGAAGAAGAAGAAGAAGAAGAAGAAGAAGAAGAAGAAGAAGATATTATTTAGGTTATATTATAGCTTCTGCTGTATGAGATTATGGATAGTCACGTATCAGAGATTGTTTAATGCATATTAATAATTGAAGTGGAATACAACTGTTTTAATAAAAATTGAACTGAATTAACAAAGCCTTCTTGACCAGTAATCGTCCATAGAGTTCAATGAAGAATGTATGAATCGTTGAGTTGGAAAAGGGGTCATGTCCTGAAAAGTAAATTGTTCAGGAGAGACAAAAAACTCTGGACATGACCACTTCTCCAACTCAATACTAATCTAACGCACACTTCTGTGGACGGGACATGACTCCTTGTTATACCAAACGATGCGTACAGACATAGCAGTCAGGTATCGCCAATAAATGCCATTTTGAAAAATGATGGACTTGACCCCTTTTCCAACTCACCGATTCGTATATAAATCATTATTATTATTATTATTATTATTATTATTATTATTATTATTGTCACAACTGGTAACAAGAGAACTGCTAATCATAATACACTACTGCCATCTAGCGGAATATTTGTAATGATATGATGATAGAATAATACGTTGTTTTCAAGACAGTTTAGTATTTAAGTAAGTCAGTTACTATTTAATTGTGTTAGAGTATTTTTTTCTAATCGTGTAATAGTCAATTAAATCCCACTCGAGTTTTGATTTTCTCTAGATAAATCAAAACCTCTAGTGGCATTACTGTAGATAGAATTTTATTATATACCTAAATTTAATTATATAAATGTTATGTTACGTTATTAGATATCTTAGAAGAGGACAATGATCTTCGAATTAAAATGGAAGGCTGGAGATTCGTAGAACGTGGCTGCTCAAGCCATCAGTAATATAATGAATATAATATAAATACGGAGTATTACTTTTACCTATTCAAACGTGATTCTTAATTACTGATGTAAAATTATATTCTTAAGCCACCGGCGTGGCTCAACCGGTTAAGGCGCGTCCTTGTCGGTCTGAAGTTGCGTTCGGGCGCGGGTTCGATCCCCGCTTGGGCTGATTACCTGGTAGGGTTTTTTCCGAGGCTTTCCCTAACCGAAATGTGAATGCGAGGTAATCTACAAGGTAATCTATGGCGAATCCTCGGCCTCATCTCGCCAAATATCATCTCGCTATCACCAATCTCATCGACGCTAAATCTAGTAGTTGATACAGCGTCGTTTAATAACCAATTAAAATAAAAAAAATTATATTCTTATAAAGAAATTTAAGAATAATTATTACTAACATAATCTTGGTTGCTTCCCCTGCTTCGGAAACCAAGCTACGCCACTGATAAATCTCCTCAATCGTTCTTGTCAGGAATTGATTTCGGTCCCGCAGAATTTGTAGCCTGCATGCTACCACTTATTCACAGCACAGACGCGGAATGTGTGCCACGAAGAATATCCAATAAAGAGGATTGGGATTCATGTGTACGCTGCTAAAAGTAGCGTGAGTGAGAATGCTAGAATCGCTGCTTCGAGTAAACAAGCCGGGGATTGAGATTGTTTGCATGTTCGCGAAGTGCATCCTCGGTGTCTGCTTGTATTGTTTGCATTCAGCTTCCTTTCTTTTATTTTTTGCACAGCACTGTGTTGTAGATCTTCTGAAATAAATTAGTCTAAGACTGTAGGTTGGCTGAAAATATTTACAGATATCCAGTTTTTTTTTTTATTTAACGTGCTATTTATATTTGCCAAGGTCGTTACGACTTGAGGTTACGGGATCTCATCTCGCCTACGGCAGTTCAGAATGTAAGGTATTTCAACATCACGTCCACCGTATGCAAATACCAGAAGACTGGAAAGCTAAAGCAAAGAAACAAGAAACTTAAGAACTAACACGAGATTGACATACTTTTATTTTTTCATGTGTGTGTGTTCTGTATATCTCCGCTTTTTTTGAGTTTGCCATTGTTCACCTGTTCATACAGATGAACAAATGTAGGTATCCAAGATATTTAGAAAATAGACATGATATGATATTTACTGTAGTTCACAGACAAAAAAAAAATATATACATACATATAATAATTGAAAGCTTACATTGCATACTTCATAATTAACATATAGATATAGAATTTTTAATATAATTTCTAAACTTAACTATTTAATATAATAGTAATATGCGTTACAAGAGCGGTATGTTGACGTTTTCATGTTCGAGGAAAAGATTGAAAAAGCGAAACGTATTTGAGCTTTTTTAATTTCCGAGAACATGAAAACAAACATACCGCTCGTGTATCGTACATTATTTAGTGCGAAGATCGTTTATTACATACCTGAAAGAGGAATTTCTAATTAGTTGCAATGAAATCTCCAACTTGGTTTCTGTTCAATGACGGCAAATTTGCAAAACAAAAATATCTATCTTCAACATTGTTGCTTTAAAATGTTTTCTGTGTTTACTATACTTCAGCAGGCCGATATACCGCTGTCTTTTTTTCCCTCAGTCTATAAATGCGAACTTAAAACAAACGGTAAGGTTATGTAATGATTTAGAGTTTACTTAATTTTTGCAAATATTTAAAACAATAATTAACAGTGCAATTTAGGTGAAATTGCAGTGGTAAGTTTCCAATTTATAATTATTACTATATTGAATGTCTCTAAAAATAATATGTTAAAAGCCTAAAGCAGTATAATCAATATGTCACTTAAGCGGTAAGAAGAGGGACACATCACGTGTTTATGTCTCCTGGCCTTGCTTGCCTAGGCTAGCTCCCGCCTCACAGTCAGCTAGTTCACGCGCGTACTATTTATTTTCTTTATTTGATATTTTCAATACTTTCTTATCAACGGTACACCAGTAAAAAATATGTTTATTTGTACTTTCAATGCGGAACCTAACCATATATTTTTAAAATATTTTTTCGTGGTCAAAGTCATCTTAATGAAGAAAATTCTAAATTTCTCCATTTCCATAAAAAGTAAGAAAAACTGTTTAACTTCTCAGCATCAAAATAAACCATGATTTTGATCACTGGGTGAAAGGGTTTCGGAGCCACATCAGTTTAAAGTTGCTAATTTTATGAAAATACGATAAATTTAAATATTTTTAATTTAAACACTATGAAGTTCTGATGCCTCAAACTTTGCACAAAGCATTGTATCACAGTTCTCTACGTACAAAAAAAAGTTTCATTGTATTTAGAAATTGTAAGGTCAATTTTCTCTATATTTCGGTCTATTTGAGATGGAATAGCTCGCACATTCTGTCCTGTTGCTGGGCTTTATTGCGTGGTTGTGCAAGTTATGAAATGTTGTCCTTCATTATAAATCGCGGACTTTCAAGATTGAGAATCATCTGTATGGAAATACTCGTCAAGAGTTGCTGATGACATGGGAGATTTCCTTATTGCTGGCGCGTTGTCCATCATCTTATCATTTATTATGACATCCGGCGCTGACTGTGTCAGCTCTATCCTCCTTATGTTATAATTACTTGCTTAGTCACTCGCGACGACTGCTTCGCGTTATGTATACGAATGAAAAGACGAGCCGTCTATGGACAGATAGATGATGATGCCTTTGAAGCATTTAACGATGTTTTCAAGTACGGCTTCTGCATCGCTGCCTACACGTATCAACCGGACGTAATAATTAATTGGGACCGTAGCGAAAGCTAACAGAGGGTTGTTAGTAGCAAAATTAGCTCTCATCTATCATTGACAGCCGTGCAAACGTGAAATTCAGTGAGTAAAATCTAGTAAAAGTTTTCATTATAGCGCTGAAAAACGACAACATCCGTAGGTAACTAATTAATAAGGTACGGAGCGTCGATTTTTCTCACCTGGGACTTACGTGTGTTTAAATTACAGCGGGACTAGGTGGAATTCGTGAACAAATAGTGTTGGAACAGGGCACTCAGTTTTCCCATTCATGAGTTTTAAATAATTACCATAATTTTATTATAACCAAGCATCACCACCAGCACCAGTGACTACGCAGAATTTTATCAATTGTTTACAATTTACATTATCATTAATTAAAATCTTGTGTATTATTACCATTACCATTACCATAGTCCGTATAGGTCATTTTCTGTCAGATGCGTTTCCATTTCACTGTGGGCTAAAGCAAGGAGATGCACTCTCACCTTTACTTTTTAACTTTACTCTAGAGTATGCCATTAGGAAAGTCCAGGATAACAGAGAGGGTTTGGAATTAAATGGGTTACGTCAACTGCTTGTCTATGCGGATGACGTGAATATATTAGGAGAAAATCCACAAACGATTAGGGGAAACACGGAAATTTTACTTGAAGCAAGTAAAGAAATAGGTTTGGAAGTAAATCCAGAAGAGACAAAGTATATGATTATATCTCGTGACGAGAATATTGTACGAAATGGAAATATAAAAATTGGAAATTTATCCTTTGAAGAGGTGGAAAAATTAAAATACCAGGGAGCAACAGTAACAAATATAAATTACACTCGGAAGGAAATTAAATACAGAATAAATATGGGAAATGCGTGTTATTATTCGGTTGAGAAGCTTTTATCATCCAGTCTGTTGTCAAAATATCTAAAAGTTAGAATTTATAAAACAGTTATATTACCGGTTGTTCTTCATGATTGTGAAACTTGGACTCTCACTTTGAGAGAGGAACATAGGTTAAGGGTGTTTGAGAATAAGGTGCTTAGGAAAATATTTGGGGCTAAGAGGGATGAAGTTACAGGAGAATGGAGAAAGTTACACAACACAGAACTACACGCATGGTATTCCTCACCTGACATAATTAGGAAAATTAAATCCAGACGTTTGAGATGGGCAGGGCATGTAGCACGTATGGGCGAATCCAGAAATGCATATAGAGTGCTAGTTGGGAGGCCGGAGGGAAAAAGACCTTTGGGGAGGCCGAGACGTAGATGGGAAGATAATATTAAAATGGATTTGAGGGAGGTGGGATATGATGATAGAGACTGGATTAATCTTGCTCAGGATAGGGACCAATGGCGGGCTTATGTGAGGGCGGCAGTGAACCTCCGGGTTCCTTAAAAGCCAGTAAGTAAGTATTATTATTACCAGCACCTGAGTTTTCACAATGGGATGTGAAACTAGTTCCTGGAAGAACGGTCGCGACAACATATTCACCCTACGGCTGCGAAGAAAGATTTGACAATGTGACATTTTCACTAACCTTGCGAGAATCACTACACGACTTTTTGTTAAAAATTGTAAAATTGGGCTTTGCGGTCGCTTAGACATGAATCAAAGAACACGGAACGATAATGTGAAGTTTATATTAAAAATATGAACTGTCAAATACATAGAACGTTAAATGAACGTTTCACAATAAAGTCAGAACTCTAGCAAACGGGTGAATACCGATCTTAAAATGAGTTTAAAATCGACAGTGCACAATTTTTAACAATATCTGCATTGGAGAACTGTCAAAACATCCTTTTCAGTACTATTTTACAAGAAGTTAAATTTCAAATTATGTCAGTTTCATTTTATTACAAGTTCGGTACCAGCCGGTAGGTCTCTCTATAATAAAGATAGCATTGTTATAATTCGAACGTGCCACAGCACCAAGGACAGGGATTATATTGAAGGAGGGGTAGGAGGACTATGTCATGTCGATGTAGATTTTGTTACTCTGACAGTGAAGAATTAGAGAAGGGAAAATGATTATGGATAAAAATATACCCAATCTACAGTAAATATGTCTTTTTTTTTTCTTCAAAATATTCAAGAGGGATTCAAACCCGGTAACCTTCTCTTGCGTACTCCTCTGACCACCACCACCACATGGAGTGTCGGGCCTTTGACATAGCTAGGGAAAAGGAACTGGTCTCCTGATTCGAGATTGCGTTTGGATGTCGGTTCGAACTCCTCTTGGACTGATTAGGTACCTGGTTGTTTTTTTTTTCGAGGTTTCCTGAACTGTACGGTAAATACAGTGGCGTAACTAGAGAGCGGCTGAACTGGCGAATGTCCAGAGGGCCACACTTTGAAAGGGGTCCAACCGTTATTATTGTCAAGTTATCATTTGTTGTTGTTTTTTTTTTATTTGGAGGGGTAGGAGGACTATGTCATGTCGATGTAGATTTTGTTACTCTGACAGTGAAGAATTAGAGAAGGGAAAATGATTATGGATAAAAATATACCCAATCTACAGTAAATATGTCTTTTTTTTTTCTTCAAAATATTCAAGGGGGATTCAAACCCGGTAACCTTCTCTTGCGTACTCCTCTGACCACCACCACCACATGGAGTGTCGGGCCTTTGACATAGCTAGGGAAAAGGAACTGGTCTCCTGATTCGAGATTGCGTTTGGATGTCGGTTCGAACTCCTCTTGGACTGATTAGGTACCTGGTTGTTTTTTTTTTTTTTCGAGGTTTCCTGAACTGTACGGTAAATACAGTGGCGTAACTAGAGAGCGGCTGAACTGGCGAATGTCCAGAGGCCCACACTTTGAAAGGGGTCCAACCGTTATTATTGTCAAGTTATCATTTGTTGTTGTTTTTTTTTTTATTTTAGTACGTTATTTTATGACGCTTTATCAACATCTTTGGTTATTTAGCGTTTGAATGAGATGAAGGTGATAATGCCGGTGAAATGAGTCCGGGGTCCAGCACCGAAAGTTACCCAGCATTTGCTCATATTGGGTTGAGGGAAAACCCCGGAGAAAACCTCAACCAGGTAACTTGCCCCGACCGGGAATCGAACCCGGGCGACCTAGTTTCACGGCCAGACGTGCATTTGTTATTTACTCAACTGTCCGGAGACAGGTGAGAACCTCATAATTGGCACTAATAAGGCATCGGTCATGAGGCAACTAAACCAGGAGATAATGGGGTAGGGTGGCCTAGATGTACCCTACATGTGGGCCAGAACCTCAATCAGAGGTTATAATAATAATAATAATTATTATTATTATATCACAATGTTTGTCCACACTTGTGGAGTAACGGTCAGCGCGTCTGGCCGCGAAACCAGGTGGCCTGGGTTCGAATCCCGGTCGGGGCAAGTTACCTGGTTGAGGTTTTTTCCGGGGTTTTCCCTCAACCCAATACGAGCAAATGCTGGGTAACTTTCGGTGCTGGACCCCGGACTCATTTCACTGGCATTATCACCTTCATTTCATTCAGACGCTAAATAACCTAGATGCTGATACAGCGTCGAAAATAACCCAATAAAATAAAATATATCACATTGTTACATATCTCCCTCTCTTTTTGCAGATCAAACAATTTCCAAGTTGTTTGGTTTCTCCTGCCATTCTCAATTTTATCATTGCTTAATACTCGCAAAATCATAGGCTATAACATTCTCCTTGCCTCCGTGTGTTACGACGAAGAGCGTTTCTTGGACGTAGAATACTTCATGCTACACATCGCAGTTGGAATCTCGACGGCCTTTGTAGCAAATGTGCATTACTCTAGCTTGTAATTTTTGGTGTTGAAAGCTTTCATTATTGTCATTTATGACAGGCAGCGTGTTAGTCATCCCAGTGGCCGGCGTGAATGGTGTCAATGAGCAAAATGACTGAATGAAGACAAGTGAAAGATGGAGGAACAGTATAATATGTTTCTCCTATTTCTGGTGAGTGTGCTAATGGGTCTCTGTCTAGTTGCTGGACCAGTTAAACCATTCGTTTCGTGACATGAGTAATTTACAATGAATTAGTTTAATAACTGATCCCCACTTAATCTTCAGAATTAAGCTTTTGGGTAGTCCACCGTGTACTGGAGCTTAACATTTCCAACGTTTCAGAACTACATACAATTTCCATAATCAGTTTTCTACCAGTGGTAGGTCTTTCACTACAAACTCGGCATTTCCCAATCTTCCCTCTTTTCCGCCTTCCACTAAGTCTCCAAATACGATCCATATGTATATCTGTCTTACTGTTGTCCATCATCTGATATCTTCTTCTGACTCCAAATTTTCTTTCGTTCACTATTTCTTCCAGTGCATTTTTCAGTAGGCAGTTTCTTCTAAATGTACGTTTTCCTCGGTGCGACTATTGCGATGATCGTTCAACGATGATCGTGCAACGATAATCGTTGAACACTATTTCTTTGTATTTTCTATGGAGCTCTTTTCCTCCGATCGTTGCACGATCATCGCAATAGTCGCACCGAGGAAAACGTACCTTTATACAGTGATCCAGCCAATTCCTTTCTCTCTTCCTGATCAGTTTCAGCATCATTCTTTCTTCACCCACTCTTTCCAATACGGCTTCATTTCTTATTCTGTCTGTCAGTTTCACACATTCCATTTTTCTCCATATCCACATTTGAAATACTTCTAGTCGTTTCTCTTCACTTCGTCGTAATATCCATGTTTCTGCCCCATACATTGATACACTCCACACGAAGGACTTCACTAGTCTCTTCCTTAGGATGCTCCTTTTTCTGTTAGAAGCTTGATTTTCCATTGCTATCCTCCTCATAACTTTCTGGCAGCTGTTACTACTGGTAGTACTCTCCAAGTATTTGAAGCTGTCAACTTGTTTTACTGTCTCATTTCGAATTCGCACATTTACCTTCTTTATTTTTCTTCCGATAATCATGGAATGTGTGAAGTGAACAGACAGAATAAGAAATTAAGTTGTGTTGGAAAGAGTGAGTGAAGAAAGAATAATGCAAGTAGAACGGGTGGACAGCTTCAAATGCTTGAGATGTAGGCTACTATAAGCAGTAACATGAGCTGCTGCCAGGAAGGCAAAAAGAGAATAGCAATGGCAAAGGAAGCTGTTAATAGAAAAAGGAGCATCTTCAGCGGACTTCTGGAAAAAATAACTACGCAAGAGACAAGTGAAGTGCTTTGTATGGAGAGTGGCATTGTATGGGGCAGAAACATGGACATTACGACGAAGTGAAGAGAAGCGAATAGAAGCATTTGAAATGTGGATATGGAGAAAGAATGGAACGTATGAAGTAAACAGAATAAGAAATTAAGCTGTGTTGGAAAAGAGTGAGTGAAGAAAGAATGATGCTGAAACTTATCAGGAAAAGGAATTGGTTGGGTCACTGGCTGAGAAGTAACTGCCTACTGAAGGATGAACTTGAAGGAATGGTGAACGGGAGAAGAGTTCGGAGCAGAAGATATCAGACGACATTAAGGTATATGGATCCCAGTTCCTTTCAAGTTTCCATGGATTTACGCCTCGGTTGCAAAATCTATCGCATTCATAAATGTATCTATGACAATATTGTAGATTCTTGTGGCCACCATGCCTTAAGTTGTGTCGTGAGTAAGAGGCGTCTCTTCGTCATTCATCGCTTAATGATGATATTAAAAGAGCATTAACATACTCAGGGATTCCACCCATCTTAGAACCTTCAGGGATCAGCCGTTCACACGGCAAAAGACCCGATGATCTGACTCTAGTACCGTGTAGAGATGGGTAAAAAATAACACAACAGTTATTTTGGAACTGTTCCGGTCTCGGAACTGTTGCAAAAATGAACAGTAGGTCGGAACCTCCTGTTCCGAAATAACAGTGTTCCGATTCCGAGCTGCTCACTTGCCAACTGTTGCGGGCTCGCAGTACCGCGTGGCACAAGGTATGTTCCGACTCCCTCGGAACTGTTGCAAAAATGAACAGTAGGTCGGAACCTCCTGTTCCGAAATAACAGTGTTCCGACTCCGAGCTGCTCACTTGCCCAGCTGTTGCGGGCTCGCAGTACCGCGTTGCACAAGGTATGTTCCGACTCCGAGATAACAGTCGGAACGTCGGAGCTTGTTCCGATGAACCAACGACAGCTGCAGTTACACTGTACTTGAAACTCTCACGTGGTTGGAGGGGGGCGCATGGAAATTGAAATCCTTGCGGTGGCGCGAACTTTAATATCAACATTTGTAAGACTGGCCAATCATCTGTAATGTTATAGTAAGTATTCAATAATCTGTAATATTGATTCCCGCTTTATGGTTTATTTCACCATTAGTTGACTAATTCTGTTTTATAAACATTCTACAAAGTCATAAAGTACGCATACTATTATTAATTCATTGATCAGCTGATTCTATACAAAGGTTAAAGTCGTAAATGGTAATGAGTGGTTTAGTTACAATGTCTGTATGTCGTTTGTTGAGGTTAAGTCTCACAAGCACAAGTTTTTGTGCTATCTTCTCTGTTATCAAAGAACGACAAAAATGTTGTAGCATTATTTGTTGGAAACTACCCATATAAGTACTGATTTGGAGAGCGAGGTTTAATGCGAAGTTTAAATTACACTTTGGTGAAGATGCGATTCCAACATTTTACTAACCCACTGCGGGGTTTCCAGGTTTCAGTACTGCCAATATATATCTTTTTTATTTATGAAATTGTAATATTTATTATTATTATTATTATTATTATTATTATTATTATTATTATTATTATTATAACTGTGCATTAAGAAAAGTAAAAATAAAAATTAATGATTTGTTTTTTTTATTATGTAATAGAGAGAACAGAAATTACATACCATATGTTTTAAATGTTATGTTATTTTTTTTTTAGTTGGCTACCATATCTTTATAACTTTATGTACGAAAACAAAGTGTTGTATTCTGTCCTTGTAGTCAACAGCTGTGTAATTACTAACATTAAGCTTTTGAGTTCTGTCCGCATGCACAGCAATTTTCCAAAATCGATTCGAATGTGCATTGCAGTGCCATCTATAGATAAGAATGTGTACTATGTCATGCCTATGAGTGCTCCCGTGTGAGCTGCATGGTGTTATTTGTCTATGGTGAAGAGGGAGGGTATTGTACCGTTCGTTTGAACGACTCAACGACTCCGACTCATCACCACTGGTGACTGTTATTTCGGAACTGTTATTTGGAACATAGTATTTTTTCGGAACCGGAACCGTCGGAACTGTTCCGGGAAAAGAACAACTTCGCCCATCACTAGTACCGTGGCGTGAAAGTAAATTCTTAATTTGGGATTGCGCATGTGTGGATACACTGGCCCCTTCTCATCTATCTTCAACCTCTGAGACATCAGGATCTGCAGCAGAAAGTGCCGCTCTCAGTAAACAACATAAATATAAACATCTTAAAGATAGTTATATTTTTATCCCTTTTGCGGTTGAAATGTTTGGGTTACGGTATAGCTCTTATCTCCAACATAGGCAGAAGTTTGGTGCAGCTTTCCGGGAACCCTCGAAGCAGTCATTTATCTACGTCAGCACATTAGTACAGCGCGGTAATGCAACAGTATTCTTGCAACTTCCCCTGAGTCCTCTTATTTGGATGAAATTTTCTTTCTTTAATTAATTAATTAATTTATTTATATTATCATCCATATGTACCTTAATCTATTTTAATATACAGGGCATATCAAAAGTCCGGTAACACTTTCAATATTTTTTTACACAAAAACTACTAATGATAGCACTTTCAAACACACGTCAATTTAAAGTCAAACTCTCAAAGTTCGTTTTACATCTTACAGAGAGTCAATGTGTGAACCACGAGTGACTCGGCAGATGTCCAAATGATAATCAAACTCTTCCCATACCCTTTTCAACATATCCTCTGTGACCGTGGCGGCAGCTTCTCGAATTCTGGTTTTTAGTTCCTCTAAATCACGTGGCAAAGGCGGTACAAACACACGGTCCTTTAGGTACTCCCATAGAAAAAAGTCATATCGGGTGACCTTGGTACCCATGTCATGAAACATCTGTCCCTTAATCCAGCACGTCCTATCCAACATTCACCTTTGCTGCCTGTTGTTGTAGCTGGCAAGAAAACTCGTAGCAGACGACGACGACTTATTCAGCCGCTTAATTTTCAGCGACGAAGCGACATTCCATACGAGTGGGAAAATTAACAAGCACAACTGTCGTGTTTGGGGTACACAGAAACCTCACAGAATCATTGAACATGAGCGTGATTCACCAAAAGTGAATGTTTTCTGCGTGTTGTCACAACGAAAACTGTACGGACCTTTCTTCTTCATTGAGGCTACTGTGACTGGACATTGATATCTGGACATGTTGGAGCAATGGTTGGTGCCTCAACTTAGACAAGATCTCGATGACGATTTCAGCTTTCAGCAAGATGGGGCTCCGCCAGATTTCTACAATGCAGTTCGTGCTTACCCGAATACGGAGATGTCTGATCGTTGGATAGGACGTGCTGGAGTAAGGGACAGATGTTTCTTGACATGGCTACCAAGGTCTCCCGATATGACTGCATGTGACTTTTTTCTGTGGGGGTAGCTAAAGGACCGAGTGTTTGTACCGCCTTTGCCACGTGATTTAGAGGAACTAAAAACCAGAATTCGAGAAGCTGCCGCCACGGTCACAGAGGATATGTTGAAAAGGGTATGGGAAGAGTTTGATTATCGTTTGGACATCTGCCGAGTCACTCGTGGTTCACACATTGAATCTCTGTAAGGTGTAAAACGAACTTTGAGAGTTTGACTTTAACTGACGTCTGTTTGAAAGTGCTATCATTAGTAGTTTTTGTGTAATAATATATTGAAAGTGTTACCGGACTTTTGATATGCCCTGTATTTAGTTCCTTTTTATATCAATACATCATATTGTATTTTATTATACCTTGACTTGAGAAGACGCATCCTCTCCCTCTATCTCAACCACGAGAACATCCATTACAATAGCCAATCACCACTCTATTTTATATTGTAAAGCCTATAACAGTTTCTTACGGGCGAATCCAGAAATGCATATAGAATATTAGTTGGGAGACCGGAGGGAAAAAGACCTTTGGGGAGGCCAAGACGTATATGGGATTATAACATTAAAATGGATTTGAGGGAGGTGGTATATGATGATAGAGACTGGATTAATCTTGCACAGGATAGGGACCGATGGCGGGCTTATGTGAGGGTGGCAATGAGCCTGCGGGTTCATATATGTGCAATTTTTATGTAATATGTATTTTTTTGTCATGTGTGCATTCTCTATGTAATAGGTCTATTTTTATGCATTATGTCTTTTTTGTGTCGTATGCAATTTCTCTGCAATATTCATTTTATTATTATTATTATTATTATTATTATTATTAAATATACTTATTTATATGTAATATGTCTGTTTTTTTTATTCATGTCATGTATGTAATTTTATATGATACGCCTGCTTTTTATGCCATATATATATATATATATATATATATATATATATATATATATACACGAGTATGTGTGTGTATTTTTGTGTGTGGTAAACATTATGTAGTCCACACCTGTGGAGTAACGATCAGAGCGTCTGGCCGCGAAACCAGGTGGCCTGGGTTCGATTCCCGGTCGGGGCAAATTAATCTGGTTGAGGTTTTTTCCGGGGTTTTCCCTCAACCCAATATGAGCAAATTCTGGATAACTTTCGGTGCTGGACCCCGGACTCATTTCACCGGCATTATCACCTTCATCTCATTCAGACGCTAAATAACCAAAGATGTTGATAAAGCGTCGTAAAATAACCTACAGAATACAAACATTATGTACTTGAATGTGATATAATTGTCTGTCTGTTGTAAGTAATATAATATATTCGCTATTAACCTTTGTGTATTTGTATCGGAAATGTATTTAGGCCTAATTGTAACCCTAATATACCTTATGGTAAAATAGGGTTCAATAATTTTGGATATTCAATAATAATAATAATAATATACCTTGACTATGTACACAGCATTTATGTTCATGCTCATGATATTTAATAGTCTAACTTGTTGAATCAGCAATTTAATGTTAAGTTGTAATTCGTTTAAAGATATATGGATCATATGAGGAGACAAAGAGGAAGGCAGAATATAGGAAAGATAGGAGAAAGCTGGGTTTGCAGTGAAAAACCAAAACACTGATGATAAATCATAATCTTTGTCTTCTTGCATTTATTTTATCCCATACTGGCATACTGCTCACAGCTGTCATTTAACTCCAGTCATACGCCTTAGTAGATTCATCTCTTATCCACTTCAATAATAATAATAATAATAATAATAATAATAATAATAATAATAATTACTTACTTACAAATGGCTTTTAAGGAACCCGAAGGTTCATTGCCGCCCTCACATAAGCCCGCCATCGGTCCCTATCCTGTGCAAGATTAATCCAGTCTCTATCATCATATTCCACCTCCCTCAAATTCATTTTAATATTATCCTCCCATCTACGTCTCGGCCTCCCCAAAGGTCTTTTTCCCTCCGGTCTCCCAGCTAACACACTATATGCATTTCTGGATTCGCCCATACGTGTTACATGCCCTGCCCATCTCAAACGTCTGGATTTAATGTTCCTAATTATGTCAGGTGAAGAATACAATGCGTGCAGTTCTGCGTTGTGTAACTTTCTCCATTCTCCTGTAACTTCACCCCGCTTAGCCCCAAATATTTTCCTAAGAACCTTATTCTCACACACCCTTAACCTAGGTTCCTCTCTCAGAGTGAGAGTCGAAGTTTCACAACCATACAGAAGAACCGGTAATATAACTGTTTTATAAATTCTAACTTTCAGATTTTTGGACAGCAGACTGGATGATAAGAGCTTCTCAACCGAATAATAACACGCATTTCCCATATTTATTCTGCGTTTAATTTCCTCCCGAGTGTCATTTATATTTGTTACTGTTGCTCCAAGATATTTGAATTTTTCCATCTCTTCGAAGGATAAGTCTCCAATTTTTATATTTCCATTTCGTACAATATTCTCGTCACGAGACATAATCATATACTTTGTCTTTTCGGGATTTACTTCCAAACCGATCGCTTTACTTGCTTCAAGTAAAATTTCCGTGTTTTCCCAAATCGTTTGTGGATTTTCGCCTAACATATTCACGTCATCCGCATAGACAAGAAGCTGATGTAACCCGTTCAATTCCAAACCCTGCCTGTTATCCTGAACTTTCCTAATGGCATACTCTAGAGCGAAGTTAAAAAGTAAAGGTGATAGTGCATCTCCCTGCTTTAGCCCGCAGTGAATTGGAAAAGCATCAGATAGAAACTGACCTATACGGACTCTGCTGTATGTTTCACTGAGACACATTTTAATTAATCGAACTAGTTTCTTGGGAATACCAAATTCCATAAGAATATCATATAATACTTCCCTCTTAACCGAGTCATATGCCTTTTTGAAATCTATAAATAACTGATGCACTGTACCCTTATACTCCCATTTTTTTCTCCATTATCTGTCGAATACAAAAAATCTGATCAATAGTCGATCTATTACGCCGAAAAAAGTGATATTCCTCGAAAGTTACCACAGTTGGTTTTGTAATAATAATAATAATAATAGTAATAATAATAATAATAATAATAATAATAATAATAATAATAATAATAATAATCGTTCTCATTATTTCAACATGTCTTTTCGTTGTTCAGTAATGGTCGTTTATGCAAATGCAACTTTTTTATTGCGTTCAGTGCCAATGACTGTGCTAATGAGAAGGTACGAAGGAGTATTTACAGAGATGAGCGACAGTGTGACAGTGCGTTTTGTAACAGACTAATTGCGACACATGTCACTCATCACCAGACATTCTCAGGACTAGGAAATAATGTTGTAACGTTGGATGAGAAATGTCGAATGTATGGGAACGGCAGAGATGCAGACATAATTAAGGTTGGAAGCGCCAATGACAATACAATAGCTGTCCGTGGAAAAGAAGCTTCGATCATGTGAACCAGACTCGTCCTGTTTGCTGTAGAGTGATTTTCCGTAATACAGCAAAAAGAATCCATGGCGCAACAGTCCTTCGAAGGGCCAAGACCAACCAGCCGGCTGCAGGCCTCACGTCCACATGCCGAAGCAGAGGTGGACGATCATCCAACCGGAATGGAGGTATCGTGTGGTTAGCACGATGATCCCCCCCCCCCAGCCATTATAGCTGATTTGTGAAACCGGATTTTCGCTACCTATCGTAGCTCCCCAAGTGCATCACGATGCTGGGTGGGGACCGGTCCCATACACTGGCTTCGTAATACAGTACCTCTTAGAATTCTGTATCACTATGTTAGTAAACTTACTACTGCTACTACAGGGACATCATTTTATTTTTACTAACATTTTTAATATTAACCTGTCTATACCTTTAGAGAACCGGAAACACCGCTTGCTCCCCCCTCCAAGACTGGAGTTCGATGATACTGGCGTAAAACATAAATCACTCTACTAGGTATAGGATGGAAGAAAAGTAGTTCATCCATTTACGTAAACTAGGAAATATCGCGATTTTGAGTTTGATAATTTTCATTAGGTTTTTCTTTAATCAAAGTACACTACTGTATTAAGAATAAGTGCTTTTACTCACGAAGTGAGTTATCCATGCGAACGTATTCATTATGCAGTGTATACTGTCTACAGCACATTAGCGTACAATATAGAGAAAGAAGTTAAATTGAAAAATAATTATAATATGAATATTTAAACACAATTTTGAAAATGGTGGCCGTTCATTTCGATACAGGCTTCAGTTCTTTTGTGCATATTATCGCACTATAGACTATTGCATCTAATTCCAATTGCCAGTTTCGTCCTTCGTACCAGTAACTCATGTTGAAATAATTCTGTACCTACTCTACGTACTGTGAATTCAATCTTCACTTCTGCCCGACTCGAAAATATAAAATTACTCAGACATGCTATCTACTGCAAATTAAGCTTTCAGGAATAACTCCCTGTAAAGTTAATTTGAATAATTTCGAGGGAAAAATTGTTCCGGGGCTGGGTATCGAACCCGGGACCTTTGGATAACGTACGTTTAACCAAAGGTCCCGGGTTCGATACCCGGCCCCGGAACAATTTTTCCCTCGAAATTATTCATGCTATCTACTGTCCGTCAAAGTGGTTATGCCGCAGGATTGTAGAAAGGGACGAAATCACGTGACAGTTAATTACTTAACGAGGCCCTTTTATTTAAGTTAAATTAAACAGCTGTATAATATTACGTAAACGTCCAATTCCTAAGAGAAATTAATGTTTTCAGAAAAGAGCTAAGACAGCCCAGCTTTTACAGAGGAGCGAGCAGAAGCAGGTGGGGGAAATCGGGATGCGACGTAGGCAAACAGACAGTACCTGTGCGAAAATATGATTCAATATTGAAAGCTCTTTCGTCACTGGAAAACGCGAACATATTTCTGGAACGTACTATACTCAGTAACTTAGTACTGCTTACTATCTGCGGTCTTGGTTCTGTGTGGAGTTGGAACTTCCTTAGTAGAAGGGGTGGGAGTGAAGTACATTCAAAAACTCAGGTACAATAAAAATTGAAGTAAAAATAAAATTATGTCCCTGTATTACAACTAGATCTACTACTACAATAATAATGTGATAACATGTTATGAGTAGATTTCAAAGTTCAGGTCCCGATGGGGGAGATACAGGTTGACTGATAGCGGAGTGTTGGACGGAGTTGGAGGAACAGGCTAGGGGTTGTTTACTTTTTCCGGTCTGGTTGAAGTCAGTGTTGCCAACTGGACGGAAATTCCGTCAAAATTGACGTAATTTCAACGTAGCGGACGGGGAAAAAAATGGCTTTGGCGGATGACGGATTTTCTGGTGGAAGTTACTATTTACATCTTTTGACATTTTTAGCTGCTGTCATTTTTAATTCTTTAATTTTTTGGAGATTTTATTTTTTATTTGAACAGCTCTGCCTGTTCCGTACTATGTTTAAGAATCCCCTGTTTCAGATTTCCTCGTAATCAAGATAGATGTTGACGAATTATTATTTTAATCAGGATTGGTAAGTTGTGTTAAAATTTGCTTTATATATATTGGGTCATTATTATTATTATTATTATTATTATTATTATTATTTTAAATTCTGACGGATTTCCAGGTGTTATACTGACGAGGATACAATTTATGTGTTGGCAACACTGGTTAAAGGTTTCGTACTTACTAGCACTGAAGCTGGGACAGTTGGAACTATTGTAGCCCTGAGCTTCATTCAGCCTCTAATAGAATTGAGTAGCAGAGGTATTTACTTTAGGCTAATTGATGCATCGATATCAACTCCACGAGAAGTACATACCGTTAGGATATTTCGATTTATTGATTGATGACGACAAAAATGGCTAGTAATTTTAATTTCAATTTTAATAAATTAAAATAAATCTTGATTACACAACTTTTAACACTGTATCACTTACGTTAAGCATTAATTTTTAATTAAAAGGCATCTTAGAGTTTAAAATTTATTCACTGTGGACGGTGGTGGTAGATATTAATGTATTGATGTATTGATATTTCTCAAAAGTACAACGTCCCTCTTAAACAATGGTCTGTCATTGGTTTGCTGTTTGGCAGTAGAGGTTCTATATCCAAATTCACATGGAATTATCTTAAGGAACTTCACATTCCTTTTGATTATGTAATGTCTGTCCTTATAAATATTATCAAGGATTCTCTTCAAATATTACATCATCATCTCTATTTCAATTAATCCACTTATATTTGCCTTAAACGATTAACTTTCTTTTTTCTTTAATGTATCACATCAATTATATTGTACATGTTTATTGTATTCAGGACCCTTGTGGTCACTCAAATTCTTTGAGCTGACGTCTATAATTTAGAATATATATATATATATATATATATATATATATATATATATATATAACTAGGGATAATCTTTACAACGAAAATGTGACAACACCGCTTTGATATTACAAGTAGAAATGCGTACAAAAAGTATATAGCTATTCAAATCAAAGCTTGCAGTTAGTATATTAATTCAACGATTTTACTATAGGCTACTGCTATCATTACTATTACTGTAAAAATATAGTTTCTTCGTTTTCCTTGCCTTTGAGTCGGAATTTTTTATATTTTCTTCTTTGTTCTTTTGAACACGACGCTTAACATGATAGGACTCCCACTATACGTTACTACGTATGAGATCAGCATCGGTCTTGTGACCAGTGACAGAATTCGGTCTTGCGACCGTGAGTTTTCGCCGTGTCAAGACTACGTGAATATCATGGTCTGCGTAGCCTATGTGTTCCTTACGATTCTAAAAGATCGCAATGCCGACCATTGTATGGTGTCGTTCTTCCGCGACCAGATATGGGCCCTCAAGATCACGACGAACCCGAGGCAGAGACGCTGCTGATCATGTCTGGAATTCTATTATGATGTATTTCCTCTATGCTCCGCCGGTTTTATTGCTTATTGTTTGTCTCATTGCGGTTATTTCAATGCGCAGGCACGCCGTCATTTAATGCTTCGTGTTCAGCCAACTAGATTCAAAAAGACAACATTTGAAGCGATTGCCGCATAGGTGACTGCTATTCATATCTTGTGCTATTCATAATGGTAATACGCACATGCTGAATATATGAATGAAATGGATCAGTAGGTTATCTGGTCTTTATAGTGAGATTAGTTCCTAAAAGGCTAATTTGGCCATCTCCTCAGTGTTGCCAGCTAATACCAGCTATCACCAAATAGGGTAAAATCACAGTGCCATGTACTGAAATAATAATAATAATAATAATAATAATAATAATAATAATAATAATACTTACTGGCTTTTAAGGAACCCGTAGGTTCATTGCCGCCCTCACATGAGTCCGCCATTGGTCCCTATCCTGAGCAAGATTAATCCAGTCTCTACCATCATATCCTACCTCCCTCAAATCCATTTTAATATTATCTTCCCATCTACGTCTCGGCCTCCCCAAAGGTCTTTTTCCCTCCGGCCTCCCAACTAACACTCTATATGCATTCCTGGATTCGCCTATACGTGCTACATGTCCTGCCCATCTCAAACGTCTGGATTTTATGTTCCTAATTATGTCAGGTGAAGTATACAATGCGTGCAGCTCTGCGTTGTGTAACTTTCTCCATTCTCCTGTAACTTCATCCCTCTTAGCCTCAAATATTTTCCTAAGAACCTTATTCTCAAACACCCTTAATCTCTGTTCCTCTCTCAAAGTAATAATAATAATAATAATAATATTATTATTATTATTATTATTATTATTATTATTAACAATAACGATATCTTGCTTATTTACTTACTAGCTGTACCCGTGCGCTCCGCTGCACTTGTTAGAAATAAATATGAAGTAATTACATAATTAAAATAGGACATTTGATCCAGGGAACATTCGTGTTTGATAGAAGGATAAATCGTTTAATATGTTACTTAATTTAAATTGTATTTAAATAATTAAAATGCGATGATTTTGGTCCAGAGACCACTCATATAGTGTAATGATAATTCCTTTACCATGTTTCTTAATTGTTATTACATGCAAGTAATTAAAATATGATCATTTGATTCAGAGAACATCCGTTTTTGGTGCAATTTGGTCCCATCAAAATTTTGCTTGGAATGAAACGTATCGGAAATAATTTTTAAGGAAATTTTTGTTATGTAACATTTTTCACAAAAATCAATAATAAGCGAGATATTTCGGTTTATTTAATTCAGACCCTCTTATAACCCCCCTTTTAAATAAAGTATTTTGAATGCCATATAGCCTAAAATCTAAGTTACAACGAACTTAATTTATATCCCAATTTTCATCGAAATCCGTTCAGCCATTATCGCGTGAAAGGTAACAAACATCCAGACAGACGGATAGACTTAAATATCAGTCCTATCAAAATTTTGCCTGGGATAAAACTTATCGGAATTCATTTTTAAAGAAACTTTTGTTATGTAACATTTTTTACAAAAATCAATAATAAGCGAGATATTTCGGTTTATTTAATTCAGGCCCCCTTATAACCCCCCTTTTAATTAAAGTATTTTGAATGCCATATAGCGTAAAATCTAAGTTACAACGAACTTTATTTATGTTCCAATTTTCATCGAAATCCGTTCAGCCATTATCGCGTGAAAAGGTAGCAAACATACAGACAGACAGACAGACAGATAGACAGACAGACAGACATACAAACAAAATAAAAAAAAAGCGATTTTCGGTTTCAGGGTGGTTAATTATATATGTTAGGACCAATTATTTTTGGAAAATCGAAAATTACCAGAAAAATTTCTGCTACAGATTTATTATTAGTATAGATTTATCGCATTTCATCTTTATGTTCGGAGGTGTTTTCTAAATGGTTCAGTAATTTGTGAAAGAGTACATATTTTCCTCCCATCTACGTCTCGGCCTCCCCAAAGATCCTTTTCCCTCCGATCTCCCAACTAACAATCTGTATGCATTTCTGTATTCGTCCATACGTGCTACGTGCCCTGCTCATCTCAAACGTCTGGATTTAATGTTCCTAATTATATCAGGTGAAGAATACAATGCGTGCAGTTCTGCGTTGTGTAACTTTCTCCATTCTCCTGTAACTTCATCCCTCTTAGCCCCAATATTTTCCTAAGAACCTTATTCTCAAACACCCTTAATCCCTGTTCGTCTCTCAAAGTGAGAGTCCAAGTTTCACAACCATGCAGTACAATTATAAATTTACGTTATATTTTTAAATTGTTAACATTTTCGCCATTCAGTATGGCATCTTCAGACATTGATAATTATATATATCTTGTGAAAAAATACATTGCATTAAAATAATTGTAGTGAGGATTTTTACATGATATCAAAGTATAGATTGTTTATGTCATTGTTAAAAAAAAACATTAAAAACTGTGAACACGTAAGTATACCAATTAAAATCAAAATTTCAAATATGCATATTTAATCGGAATTAAGTTAAGTAATTATATCATGTTACGCTAAATAAATGTACGGTACATGAATCCTGTTAATCAAATTCGTATATCATTTATATTACCATATTAAAAATAATTTAAATATAAGTATAATACAACATATCACAACTGTTAACCACATCTTTTGAATTACATAGCACATTTAAGATTAGGTAGCCTACAGCTTACAGCAATAAAATTTTTGGAAATATTCAACATTTTTTCCCTACATTACTGTGTCTTGTACAATAATGAAAATTGGTACGTGTAAAACACTGTCCTTCTGCGATATGAAGAAATATTTCTACGATATAAAAAAAATTATTTATATATTTTTTCTTCAAAATTGAAAATGGTGACAGTTCACTGTGGTGTAGTGATGAAGCGTTTCCCTCATAACTCATAAACTTTTAAGTTTTTCTTGTTCCCTCTCTTTTATTTTATTGCTGAAACTCGTGTTTACAATATATGCTGTTTCAACTGCATTCCTTAGTAAATAATTTTTTTTTTTTAAATTTTGTGTTAGAAGAAAATACTGATGTTTGACCATTTTTTAAATTAATTAATTTTTTATCAGACAAACTATCAAAGGTAGAGAAGTGATTTTGTACCATATTGTAAATATGACATGCATAAATACTCACAAAAATGTCATCACAGAATATTGGATATTACTAATTACTGTATGCATCACAATTCGGAATAATGACCTAGTAGTTTAATGAAATATTTAATGAATTAATGGAATGAATGAGAAATGAATTGTAGTTCGGTCGGTATAGGGAGAGGATATGATAACGTAATGTTGCTGTAATAGATGCACTGTATTAAATCAGCGGATGAATAATTAAACAAGTAAATGATCCTGTACATTACGGAGATTAACTAGCCTTCGCAGGTCGTATTTTGAGGTGCATACTCACATTCCGACCGGATTATAAATAGGCACGGTATTTGAACGCAAAATAACTCTAAAGCAGAAAGCAGATACTTATGAATCATAATATATTCATTCGTTCACATAAACTGCTATTATTCCGGGAACTTCATGAAACTACATAGTGGTTAGAGATGCCTATTAACGGGCAGGAGCATAGAGCATACCTAAGCACCTCAGCTCGAGGGGGCTTTTTGTGCACCGCCACACTACGTATTGCTGTCCAGCCTTCAGATACGTATACCTTATATCTAGTACTGATCTTCCATAACTCATATATACACACACACTGCTCCGTCGATATAAGACAAAGTCAATGTTTATCTACTTAGATGTAGTAACACTCGGACTAAGTCCCCTGCAATAGGCAAGCATCATGCTTAGGTATAGCAAGAAAGTCAAGGAATATTATGGACAGTAAAAAAAATGTACCATACGGGAATGGGTATCTAAGAGTTGTTAATTCATCATAAAAAGTGAATCTGATAAAATGTTAATGTAGACAACGTTTTAATTTGTAAATTAAATAAATATCCAAGTAAATAAGTAAATACCCAAGTAAATAAGGAAGCAAATAAGTAAATAAATGAGTAAGAAAATAAATAAATAAGAGGCAAATAAGGAAATAAGTGAATGAATAAATAAATAAGTAAATAAGGAAGCAAATGAGTAAATAAATGAGTAAGTAAATAAATAAATAAGAGGCAAATAAGGAAATACGTGAATAAATAAATGACTAAGGAAATAAGGAAGCAAATGAGTAAGTAAATGAGTAAGTAAATAAATAAATAAGAGGCAAATAAGGAAATACGTGAATAAATAAATGACTAAGGAAATAAGGAAGCAAATGAGTAAGTAAATGAGTAAGTAAATAAATAAATAAGAGGCAAATAAGGAAATAAGTGAATGAATAAATAAATAAGTAAATAAGGAAGCAAATGAGTAAATAAATGAGTAAGTAAATAAATAAATAAGAGGCAAATAAGGAAATACGTGAATAAATAAATGACTAAGGAAATAAGGAAGCAAATGAGTAAGTAAATGAGTAAGTAAATAAATAAATAAGAGGCAAATAAGGAAATACGTGAATAAATAAATGACTAAGGAAATAAGGAAGGAAAGAAGTAAATAAATGCGTAAGTAAATAAATAAATAAATAAGAGGCAAGTAAGGAAATAAGTGAATAAATAAATGACCAAGTAAATAAGGAAGCAAATGAGTAAATAAATAAATAAGAGGCAAATAAGGAAATACGTGAATAAATAAATGACCAAGTAAATAAGGAAGCAAATAAGTAAATAAATGAGTAAGTAAATAAATAAATAAGAGGCAAATAAGGAAAATAATTAATAAAAAATGACCAAGTAAATGAGTAAGCAAATAAGTAAATAAATAAATAAGAGGCAAATAAGGAAATAAGTGAATAAATAAATGACCAAGTAAATAAGGAAGCAAATAAGTAAATAAATGAGTAAGTAAATAAATAAATAAGAGGCAAATAAGGAAATAAGTGAATAAATAAAGGACCAAGTAAATGAGTAAGCAAATAGGTGAATAAATACATGACTGAGTAAATAAGGACGCAAATACGTAAATAAATGAGTAAGTAAATAAATAAGAGGCAAATAAGTTAATAAATAAATGACTAAGTAAATAAGGAAGCAAATAAATAAATGACTAAGTAAATAAGGAAGCAAATAAGTAAATAAATGAGTAAGTAAATAAATAAGAGGCAAATAAGTGAATAAATAAATGGCCAAGTAAATAAGGAAGCAAATAAGTAAATAAATAAGAGGCAAATAAGTAAATAAATAAATGACCAAGTAAATGAGTAAGCTAATAAGTAAATAAATGAGTAAGTAAATAAATAAATAAGAGGCAAATAAGGAAATAAGTGAATAAATAAGTGACTAAGTAAATAGGGAAGCAAATAAGTAAATAAATGGGTAAGTAAATAAATAAGAGGCAAATAAGTGAATAAATAAATGACTAAGTAAATAAGTAAGCAAATAAGTAAATGAGTGAGTAAGGAAATACGCAAGCAAATAAATAATTAAGTGAATAAGTAAATAAATATTACTTTAAATTGTTCAGTAATATCCTTAATATCCGGCTGGGCGGAAGAGAAGGCCTACTGGCCTTAGCCTTAGCAGTACATTTATTATTTTATTTTATTCAAGAAGCAATTTGACAGCAAATCATTATAGCCGATTTCGAATACAGATCCATTTTTTTTTAGGTAAAACAGATTTAATACGCATCATTTCGGTTTCATTTGACTCTTAGATACTCGGTATGAACAGAATCCGTTCAGTATAGTAAATCGATATACAGGGACAGAAAGTTACAGCAATTTTTTGTAACTTACCAGGAATGCTAAAATCGTGTATTTTCGTCAAAATACCGATATTATTTTCCTGGTACCAAAGTACTTAATCTTCATGTATAATACGATGAGATATAAAAAGATACCACAAAAGAAAACTTGTCGAGAACTGCCAACAACATAACATAGCGTTCATTAATTTAATCTTTATCACCATCATGGAGCA